>NW_006408531.1:24416279-24481037 GCF_000296735.1 Chrysochloris asiatica
TCTCTCCACGTCATCATCTCTGCCTCCATCTCTGGCATCACTGATTCTCTGGATAGGGTCTTGCACTCAGCTCTTCTCCCTTGATGGTCCCAGGGTCCTCCGCTCCTGGACTGCAAGATCAACCACGCCCTTTCTTTTGTTAGAAAACATCTATCTACCTTCACATTTGCAACACTCACAGTCGGTCCTGATAGCAATTATTCACTATTGGACCACAAGAGTCTTATCACCATCTCTTTTAATCAGCCCTGTCTAGACAGGCTGGAAACCACTCAGTGGAGATTCTTCCTTCCCTGGCTCCCTCTGAAACTAGGCTCCCTCATGAAAGCTTATAAGCCAGTTACTTCTTGCCTTTGTAACCTCCTCATTTTGGGTAGCCAATGTCTAAGTTGACCATCCCTGTCAATCCTGTGTACTGAGGGGTTGGGAATGATTCTTGCTGTAAAGATTCATTCCCTCTTTTAAATTACTACAGCCATAGTTGAGGTCAAGTTCATCAAATTGTAGCAGTTTACAGAAAGCGATAGTATTTTAAAGTTGAAACAGGTATTATTCTCACATTCTTGTCTCTCCTAATTTCTAAATAAAGAAACAGACTCGAAAGATGAAATTACATATTCAAGATTACACAGTTAATGATAGAGCCAAGCAGGCAGTCTGTGGTCTCTTTGCTTTAAGTGGTAGAAATAAGTTATCAATCTTCATCGGTACATATTACCTATATTTGTTGTTGTTGTTATGTGCCATGGAGTCGATTCCGACTCGTAGTGACCCTGTACAGGGTTTCTGAGGCTGTAAATCTTTATGGGAGCAGAAAGCCTCATCTTTCTCTCATGGAACAGATGGTAGTTTTGAACTGCTGACCTTGTGGTTTGCAGCCTGACTCATAACCACTATACTACCAGAGCTGTGTCTTATTCTAGCCCTTCCGCCCCAGTAATGATCGGTTGTAATAATGAGGATTTTACTGACAATTGTCATGTAGATATAAACAGTTAATTAGAATTTTTAGACAGTTTAGAAAATTCTTCAGTAAATTATATTTCCTTAATGGAGATTACAAGCTTGAGGCAGAATTACAAAACTAAAAGCAGATCAGTGACTATCACCTTTTTCCAAGAGGTGTGTACTGTGCATACATGTGTTTGTGTGTGTGTGTGTGTGCATTTCTCTGTGGGATTTCTGGTCAGGAAAATGAGATTTGAGTCTGTATCTTTGAATCATTTCTCTATTGTTGTCATTCAGTGGAGTGGCTTTGGGAAAATATATTCACTTTCTTTTCCACATTTTGGTGGTGTTCAAAATAGAACTTAAAACAACTACCCTTCAAAGAACAGACACACCAGATTTTCAAGGGTACTGGAGAACATTCAGTACAGTAATAATATGTACCTGGAGGCCTGAAATGAATTGGTATTCTGGATTTTGACTACAGCCTTCTTTTAGATATCATTAGATAAAGAGTTGTCTGATGGAAAATTAATGTGAAAGATGCAAATAGTAAAAATAAATGTTTGAAAAGAATGGAAATAATCTAATCTGGCCACCACAATATTGGTGCCTAAACATTGAGTCCTGGTGTGGCGCTGTGGGTTAATGTGTCAGACTGCAAAGTCGTTTGAACTGTAAGGTCAACGGTTCAAGCTCACCAGCTGCTCCTTGGAAACCCTATACAGAGTCGCTATGGGTCGGAACCAACTCAACGGCACTTAATAAACATTGAGAACTATGAACTTTAAGAAAGTGTGACTAATTAATAATATTTAGACAGTTTATGGAATCCTGGTGTGGCGCTGTGGGCTAATGCGTCAGACTGCAAAGCCGTTTGAACTGCAAGGTTGGCGGTTCAAGCTCACCAGCTGCTCCTTGGAAACCCTATACAGGGTCGCTATGGGTTGGAACTGACTTGATGGCACTTAACAACAACAACAACAAGACAGTTTTTGAATTTAAGAAATTATTTCAGATTAAATGCTATAGTTTCCATTCTGCCTAAATAGGCATAAAATAAAGTTTGAAATCTAACTGATTTAAACTTAAATTTTTACCTGTAATTGTAACATTAATTACTCAATTTGAGATTTTTTTTTTTGGCATGGGTATTTTGTCCTGTGGAAGCAAGCTGAAGGTGTATTTTGACTTGAAAAAACTGAAAATTAACAAGGGAAATAAGAGCTGGATATTTGCATTATATTTTCTTATAACATGCAAATATGTAGCAAAGGAAAACATTTCCTTTTTTCAGTACTTATCTTACTAAATCAAAGTAAATTTATCCAAACCCCTGTTTTTAAAAGAAAAAAAAAATTTTTTCCTGTTATTTTCTAAAGTATGTAAATATAATGAAATTGCTCACTGGTGCATTTGAAAGACACTGGGCAGAAGAGATAGGCTCTCATCAGATTGCAAAAACAACATTGTTGTTGTCTGCAAACATAATTGGTTATGTGGCCAGTGATGGTTTCCTAGCTCTCTGGATCTCAAGTATTTCATTTGTAAAATAAAATAATTTGACTAGGTGATGTAAATATTTATTTCATTCTGTTATTCAATTATTAATTGGAGAATTCAGAGGTCAGTATTTGGGCAAAGGTCTACAAAGCTTTAGTCATAATATTAACAGGAACCAGATCTTGAGGGAATATGGTATTAGGTGCTGTTGAGTCAATTTTGACTCAACAATCCCATGTGATAGGGAAGAACTAGCCCATAGGGTTTTCTCGGTTCTAGTCATATTCTTTACAGGAGGAGTCATGGTGGAGAGGGGTTAAGTGCTTCTAACCAGGAGGTCAGAGGTTCGAACCCAGCAGCAGTTGCTCCATGGGACAATGATGTGGCAGTCTGCTTGTGTAAAGATTTACAGTCTTGGGACCCATATGGGGCAGTTCTACTCTGTCACCTTGGATTGTGTTGATAGCAGTGGGTACTCTTTTCCCAAGTAGATGGCTAGGTGTTTTCTCCCATGGAGTGGCTGAGGGGTTTAAAGCACTAACCTTTTGGTTAGCAGCCCAATGCCTAATTGTTGTACTACCAGGGCACCTTCTAAAGGAACTATTGTTGTTATTAAGTTTCATCAAGTCAGTTTCGACCCATAGCGACCCTCAATAGGGTTTCCAAGGAGTGGCTGGTGAGCTTGAGCCACTGGCCTTGCAGTTCAAACCGACTTTGCAGTCCAGCTCACTGACCCACAGTGCCACACCAGGACTCCATAGAAGGAAATATAGAACTTGCTGTTTTTTAGAAAGAGAACACTTCACTTGGATATAAAGACATGAACAAGACATTACTGGAAGATGCTTCTTCCTTATTGCCTGATTATTATAAAAAGAAAGTCATTTACTTTAGGTGGGTTGAATTGGGGATTGGCTCAACAGATTTCAGACAAACATTGAAAGAAAATTTTCAGAAGCTAAAACAACATTGAATAGAATTCTATTGTTACTGATGACTATGAAATACTTGTGGTTAAGTGCCGCCAAATGGCTCCGAAGTCATAGTGATCCTGTATAGGATTTCCAAAGAGTGGATGGTGGGTTTGAACTGACAGCCTTGCAGTTGGCAGTCCAGGGCTTATCCTACAGTACCACACACAAAATGCTTTGATTTGGAATTTAAGATATTCTATCCATAGGTAGTACAAGCAGTGTGCTGGACTGCGAACTGAAAAGCTGGAAGTTTAAATCCACCCTGAGGTGCCTCCTAAGAAAAGCCTGGTGATCTGCTTCTGATTTTTCAGAAACCCTGTGGAACATCATTCTACTCTGATACACTCAGGGTTACCATGATTTAAAGTTGACTTGATAGCACTTTTTATCTTTTTATAGTTTTGTGCCTTAAGGACTAAGGGACAAGTCACAGTTGGGTGTGGAAATCAAAACTCCAGTAACTCATACTGGGCAGGGTTCATTACTTTTGGATGCTGAGAGAATCTGATATGGGGAGAAAGGAACCGACCTAAAGGGCTGGTTGGGAACTGGAGGGTCCCGAAGGCAATCGGGATTTTTGGTATGGCTCAGGAAGAGGAACACTGAATTGGAGAGTTTTGTGGTTTGAGTCTGTGAGACTCTGGCTGTTGCCATATTAGTGAGACACAATGTGCAGAGAAGGGTCATGTCAGCACAGACAATTAGGGGAGAATGACTGAGGTGGTGGGCTTGAAGGACACACATGGTTAAATTCTAAGGGCAATGATTTCATAGGACAAGGGTGAAACGTTGGAGCCAGCTTGAGGGGGGGAGGGAGTGAGAGGGAAAGGAGAAAGAGTCAGACAGAGACAGTAGACAGAGTGGGTGTTTGTTCACGTGTCCTGATTATGAGACTTGCTTCTGAAACCAGCATGTCATTGACAGTAACCTGCTGTATTATCACTGAACCTCCCAGGATTTCTGTGTTCTCAAAGGTAGCAAGGGCAAATGAACTTGAACCAGAGTGGGGCAGTATTGCCCACTAAAGGTCACTTTGGAAATTTATGAGGGTGTTCTATGTTATAGACTCGTTTCAGGGACAGGTTCCAGTTGTGTTAGAAGTCCTATAGTCAGGGTACTCTTGACAAACAAAGAATTGTCTGGTGTTCTGTCTGACTTTCTAGTGACCCAGTTGACATTCCTGCAGGATCTCATGTACATGTACACCTAAGTCTCAACTATGTTTATCCTAATTCAAGTCATTGATTTCATGTACCATCTGCATTTTGTTTTTTTATTTTATGTATGCTTTTAAGAGGAATGTATTCTAATCTTATTTTTCACGAAGTCTAAGCTTACACATAAAGAGATATAAGCAAGTTACCACTTCATTCTATCAGTTAGTGCCCAAACATTTGTTAACGTGTAGAGATACAGTATTTAATTTTGAATGATTTTACTTTATATGACCTTAATATGATGGTAATCTTATTATATATGGTAGTATTATTGAAGTTGTCAACGGTTTCATTTTACTTGATTCCACAACTGATGCCGGTGGAAGCAACACTCAAGAAATCAAATTACATTGGGCAAATCTGCTGCAAAAGACTGCTTTAAAGTACAAAGGTGTCAGTCACTTTGAAGACCAACGTGAGCCTGACACACGCCATGATAGTTTCGGGGGCCTCAGATAGTTGTGAAAGGCTGACAGTGAATAAGGAAGACTGGAGGAGAATACTGAATGTACTATGGACTTCCCAGAACAAACGAATCTATCTTGGAAGACATACAGCCCAAATGCTCCTAGGAAGAAAGGATTATGACAATGTCTCTTACATACTGTGAACATGTGTCAGTAGGTGCCTATCCTCATCGTGCTTAATTAAGTGAAAAAGAGGAAGATCCTTAAGGAGATGGATTGACACAGTTGGAGATGTCACAGATTTTGGAGATGGCTATACAAATGGGCTCAAACATGGCAATGATTGTGAGGATGGCATAGGACTGGGCAGTGTTTCATTCTGATGTACATATGGTCACTATGAGCTGAAATTGCCACATCTCCTAACAACAACATAGAAAATATTATGGGAAAGTGCATTTTTTAGCATGCATACACATACAAATCTAACTTACTAAAATTGTTGTTGTTTCTGAGTGCTGTCAAGTTAGTTCCAACCCACAGCGACCCTATATAGGGTTTCCAAGGAGTGACCAGTGAGCTTGAACCCCTCACTTTGCAGTTCAAAATGACTTTGCAGTCCATTGCATTAACCCACATGATGGCTTTCACTTCTGAAGGCAGAGGTGGAGATTATAAAATTTGTGTTATGTGATGGGGAAGTCTGTCTGGTAAGATTGAGAACCACTTATCTAGATGATCTGCAAGGTTTCTAACTCCTGGTATCTCTAAAATATGACAGTTCTGGTATCTCTAAAATATGACAGTTTTATGAACCTGATGGTTTGAAGAGGTTGGTTTTACTAATACGTGGAAAAAGTTGAAATCTGTGATAGCACAGGATTGGGAATTGGGAGGGGACTGACACTTCTTTTGAATCCAGGAATCCTGAGAGAGGTTGAGATCTGTATGGAGGGCAGGGGCCTGAGCAGTGCTAAGAAGGACCACAGTCCTGCTGCTGAGGGGGCTCTCACAGGAGAAGAACAGCCAGCTGAGGGCTTTTTGGGAGAAGGGCTTGAACTATCTGAATGAATTTCCTTTTGATATGACCTGAATGATGTAAGAGATTTTCAGACATTATCTACCTACCTGATGCTTCTCTTTTCCTTTGATGGTACATTCATCATCATTAGTGTACATGTCTTCTACCAGAATGCGGGGGAAAAGTTCCCCACGATATGTGATCTTCTGTCTTATTTTAACATGTACTCCATATTGCCACTTCAGGTTTGAATTAGAGAATTTCTCTTTTGTTTGTAAGCCTGAATAATATAGTAAAGAATATTTAAAATGTTAAAACTGCAGGTGATTCTAGCCCCCTGCCACATAAGAGAGTATGAATCATCAAAATAGTGACACAGACATTCAAAAATAAAGGTGTGGGATTTCTTATGTTTAGTTTCTTTTTTAAAATGGATTTTAGATTAGATTTGAACTTGAAGTTGATATAGAAGATTAACACTCACTATCATGTGGTACTGTAGGATAAGCACTGCTCTGCTAACCCCAAGGATGACAGTTTAAACCCACTGGCTGCTCCTTGGAAACACTGTTCAGAGTTGCTATGAGTTAAAACCAACTTGGTGACATCTAACGACAGCAACAACATCAAGGCAAACAAAATTCTGAGGGGATGTTTTGGAATCAAATTTGTTGTTGTTAGGTGCCATCAAGTCAGTACCATAGCCACCTTATGCACAACAGAACAAAATACTGCCCAGTCCTGGGCCAACCTCACAAGTGTTGCCATGCTTGAGCCCATTGATGCTGCCACTTTGCCAATCCATCTCGCTGGGGGTCTTCTTTTACTCTGACCCTCCACCTTACCAAACACGATATCCTTCTTCAGTGACTGGTCCCTCCTGACAATATGTCTGAAGTATAAGAAATGAAGTTTGGCCATCCTGGCCTCCAAGGAGCACTCTGGCTGCACTTCTTCCAACATGGATCTGTTTGTTCTTTTGGTGCCCGTGGCACTTTCAGTATTCTGCTCCAACACCATAACTCAAATGCATCAGTTCTTCTACGGTCTTCCTTATTCACTGTCCAGTTTTCACATGCATATGAGGTTATTGAAAATACCATGGCTTGGGTCAGGTGCACCTTAGTCCTCAAGCTGACATCTTTGCTCTTCAACACTTTAAAAAGGTCTTGTGCAGCAGATTTGTCTAATGCAATACGTCGTTTGATTTCTTGACTGCTGCTTCCATGAGTGTTGATAGTTGATCCAAGAAGAATGAAGTCCTTGACAACTTCAATCTTTTCTCAGTTGATAAGAATATTGTTTATTGGTCCAGTGGTGAGGATTTTTGTTTTCTTTACATTGAGATGCAACCCATACAGAAGGCTATGGTCTTTGATCTTGATCAGTAAGTATTTTAAGTCGTCTTCACTTTCAGCAAGCAAGTTTGTATCATCTGCATATCACAGTGTGTTAATGAGTCTTCCTTCAATCCTGATGCCACGTTATTCTTCACATAACCCAGCTCTCGGATTATTTGCTCAGCATATAGTTTGAATATGTATGGTGAAAGAATACAACCCTGTCGCACACCTTTCTTAATTTTAAACCATTCAGTGTTCCCAGGTTCTGTTCAAACAACTGCCTCTTGGTTCAGTTACAGATTCCTGATGAGCACAATTAAGTGTTCCAGAATACTCATACTTCTCAATGTTGTCCAGAGCTTGTCATAATCCACACAATCGAAAGCTTTGCGTAGTCAATAAAGCACAGGTAAACATCTTTCTGATATTCTCTGCTTTCAACCAAGATCCATTGGACATCAGCAATGTGTATCCCTTGTTCCACATCCTCTTCTGTCATTTTGTCATAATGTGTTGGCTTGTGAGTTGCTGTGATTCTGGAAGCTATGTCATGGATATTTAAATATCAGCAGGGTCACCCATGGTGGACAGGTGTCAGATGAGCTTCCAGATGAATACCGACTAGGGAGAAGGAGAGATGAACTACTTTAGAATATTTAGTTACTGAAAACTTTATGAATAACAGAGAAACACTGTCAGATATAGTGCCGGAAAGTGAGCCTCTCAGGTTGGAAGGCACTCAAAATGCAACTGGGGAAGAGCTGCCTCCTCAAAGTAGAGTTGACCGTGATAACACAAATGGAATTGAATTTAGAGGAGTTTAAATTAAAAACTATGCCCTGTTGTGGTGCTATCAATTAATGTGCTGAATTATAAAGTTGGTTTGAACTGCAAGGTTGGTGGTTCAAGCCACCAGCTGCTCCTCAGAAACCCTATACAGGATCTACTAGACAGCACTTAACAACAGCAACTACAATCCTTGTTTTCATTTAGAAAAAGTTGTTTTATGGAGTATAAGTGACTAAAGAGAAAAATCAAACACTGAAAACATGTAAAGTCAAGTGAAGATGAAGAACTACTCTTAATGTAATTTTTGGGGTGCTGGTATGCTGTAGGATAAGTACTGCATTGATAACCAAAAGTTCAAGGCCACCAGTTGCTCCTCAGACAACGCTATACAGGGTCGCTGTGAGTTAGGAACCAACTTAACGGCACTTAACAACAACAGCAGTATAATTTTTATTTGCTGTTTGTATTGGGTGGCATTTCTATAAAATTATGGTGTGACTTGAAAACATTTAAAATAACTTTTATAATGTTTGTTCATGCAATCAGTTTTGTTAATATGTTGTTGTTAATTTTGACTATAGCAACCTCATATAGAGTTTCTGAGGATCAACTGATGGGTTTGAAGTGTCGACCATGTGGTTCACAGTCCAGTGCTGACCCTATAGAGCCACACCAATATAGAAAAGCACAAATTAGAAAACCATAGATTGCCTGTCCCATTGTTGGAGATAGATACACTAACATTTTCATATGCATTATTTTAGTCTTTTTCTTTTTCCATTGCTGTTTAATAGGAAATTAAATGTTAAGTGCACAGGGGTCAGAGCTCTACATGCACAAAGGAGAGTAAGGTCTGGACCTTGCTCATAGGAAGCTCATAGCTTTGACTGAAGCCGTTTGTGATTACATTTTTTTCCATCACTAAGGACAACAGTTTTGCTTCATTTTTAAATATGAGCTTCATTTATTGAGTATCTATCTATCACTAAGAGTCTTGGTGTGGTGTTGTAGAGTAAGCACTGGATGGTTAGCCACAAGGTCAGTGGTTCAAACCCACCAGCTGCTCCTTGGAAACCCTATACAAGGTTGCTATGTGTTGGAATCAACTCGTCAGCACTTAACAACAACATAACTTCCAGTTGCTGTCGAGTGACTGACTCATGGTGGCCCTGTGTATGGCACAGTACTGGCAGTCCTGGGTTATGTACATGTGATTTATGGGCAACTCTTACTTGCCATTTAATGCTATGTTGATTTGTCTTCACTTTGAAATGCTTGACTCGATTCCTACTCACAACACTTTCTCTGCACAATCATTTTCACTTGCTGCACATGTACGTTTTAAATCATTGAAAAGGATTTGAGCTTTTTTTTTTTTTTTAATTAAAGTAAGGCTAAAAAGAATCGTGTGCACCTGTTCCAACTTACCTAAACATTCTTAAGGACACAGTTAGGCAGGCATCTTGTTTGTAAGGACTGTCTGTAGAACTGTGTTTCATACGGTTTTCAGTGGCTAATCTTTTGGATGTGGACTGTTTGGCACTTCTGAGTGGACTCAGGCCAAATGCATTGCCATTTGCATCAGCCAGGACTCGATTGAATATCTACTATGAAGTATTTGACAATTTGCATAAATTATTTCCATTTCTTATAGCAGCTCTGCAAAGCAGGCATTTTTCTTTCATTTGACAAACAAGGAAACAGGTTCTAAGAGGCTAGGCAGTTTGTCCGAAATTCTTTATCAGTAAATGGTATGATTGTTCGTATCTAAAGCCTACACTTCTCCAATATGAGAATCGCTTGCTACAGGGATCAATTCGAATCGTGGAGTCATTCTGTGAGTGAACCACAAGGGTGGGACATGGATCAGATTGAGCAGAGGACAACATTCCTCGTGATGGGAGTTAGGGAAAACAAAAAAGGTGTCATGTAGGTTGCAAACTGTGCGGATTTGGCATGGAAGAATTGTTGGGCCAGAATGTGGGGTCCTTGAGAGTGAAATTAGCCTGGTGCAAAACAGGGTGAAAGGCTGGCTGGGAGTCAGTTTATAGGACCATCAAAACCAGAGGGTAAACCTCTGGGGACCCAGTATGAACCAGAATATCCTGTAAGTCATTCATATATTATTCACAAAGGCACTATAGGATAAACACTAGACTGCAGGGTGGGTTTGAAGTGCAAGGTTGGTGGTTCAGACTCACCATTTGCTCCTCAGAAGACCTATATAGCAGGGGTGGGGAACCTTCTTTCTGCCAAAATTTATAACATCATTTGCAGGCAATACAAAATTATTAACGTTAAAATTAGCCTGGTATATTTGGTCAAACATTTAACTCACTTCTAATGTGATGGTGTGGCACTGTGGGTAAATGCTCCAGACTGCAATGCTGTTGAACTGCAAGGTCGGCGGTTCAAGCTCACCACCTGCTCCTCGGAAACCCTATACAGGGTTGCTATGGGTCGGAACTGACTCGACAGCACTTAACAACAATGTGAAGGCTGTAAGATAAGCACTGAACTACTCACCATAAGGTTGTCATTTCAAATCCATAGTCATTGTCCAGGAAAAAGGAGACTGTCTGCTTCCATAAAGATTTACTGTCTCAGAAACCCTCTACAGGGTTGTTGTGAGTTGGAAATGGAGCTCCAGTAGTGTAGTAGCTACAAGTTGGGCTGTCAACATCAAGGTCAACAGTTCGAAACTACCAGCCATTCCACAGGAGAAAGATGAGGCTTTTAAAGATTTACAGCTGTGAAAACCCTATAGTGTCGCTATGAGTCGGAACCAACTCCATGGTACATCACCACCACCACCACCACCATGAATCAGAAAGGACTCATGGTGTGGCGTTGTCTGATAACCACTGGACCATGAACTACAACGTCAGCGGTTCAAATCCACCAACTGCTTCTCAGAAACCCTGTACAGGGTTGCTATGTGTCCGAATTGACTCAATGGCACTTAACAACAACAATAATGTGATGGCTGGACTCCTGGTGTGGCACTGTAAGATCAGCACTGGGCTGTGAACTACAAGGTCGGCAGTTCAAACCCACAAGCTGCTCCATGGAAACTCTTTATTGGATTGTTATCAGTTGGAACCAATTCAGTGGCACTTAATGACAACAACAATGCAATGGCTGAAACTGTGGTTGCCTTGGCAGGGTCAGACCAAATGATTTTGCAGGCATTCTATGACCTGTAGGTCTGACATTCCCCAAGCCTGCCAAACAGGGTCGCCATGAGTCAGCACTGACTTGACGGCATAAACAACATCAGACATGCTGAGCCCATAGAATCTTTTTACATACATTTTGGTGACTATTTAGATGCACTGGTTGGAAACTAATGGTAGAGGGTGCTGCTACATTTGTACTGCACTTGGGCTCTGTCATGTATTGGTAACCTTCTTCTTCAAAAAAAGGTCATTCTGAAATAAATTATGGCTAAAAACAGTAAATTTACATCATGCCTTGGCTTGGAAGCACAATTTCCTCTATTTGTAGGGGAAAAAAAAACTAAACTAAGTGAGGGGAAATGAGCGGAACAGTGAGCAAGACCAGATAAGCTGCTTGTATGGTAATTCCAGAAGACTCGGAGGTAATGACTGGGGAACTTTAAACATCTGTGGTATCTGGAAGTGACAGGCTTCCTTGAATTTTAAGGGGCACTTACAGTAACTCTCTCCTATAGGCTACTGTGGAACTCTGGAAGTGCTGTAGGATCAGCATTTGAATTACTGACCACATGGTGTGCAGCCCATGATTGGAATCAACTCAGTGGCAATGGGTTTGGTTAGGGGTTTGCAGTACAGAGGAACAAGATGTTTATTGTCGGCATCTCTCCTTGCTTTCCCCTATCCCTTCCTTTTGATAGAGGTCCACATTCTTCTTTCTTCTTAATGAAAATGATACCACTAATGTCCTCCTCTTGCTTTTCCATTGCTCATTGTTCTTGCCACCATCTTTTCCTTTCTCGTTTTTGAATCCTTTTGTTCAAGCATATTCCTGAACGCCCAGTAACGTTTCTCCTCTTGGCCAAGAGACCAGGCTGACGTTGCTAGCCTCCTGCCCTTGACCAGGATCCTGCTAAAAACCACTAAGGTTTCGTCAGTGCCTCTTTGCCCTCAGAGTCCATATTGCTTTCTGCTTGACAGGGCGTGACCAGGACAATTCTGGATACTGCGCTAGATACTTAGGTTCTCAATAAATATTTCCTGAATAAGCCCATTACATATAGGAAGGAGGGAAGTCTCTCATGGGATGACTTCCTCTTTAAGTACCTGTGAATTCAATTCTTTCCCCCCTGAAGACCTGTTGAATGCCTGATACAATTTTTCAGGTTTAAAAATTCTTGAAAAACTTTAACTGCTCTCCATGAAGCATTTAGTATAAAAAGAATCAAATTCTGGCCTGTCGGCCTCCTATAGGTTGCATTTCAAGTCTGTCTATCCCTGATAAGTACTAAGAGATGGTTGTTGTTGTTAAGTACCTTGGAATCAGGTTCCAACTCATAGGGACCCTGCACAGGATTTCTGAGGCTGCAAATCTTTACAGGAGCGGAAAGCCTCATCTGTCTCTCCCGGAGCAGCTGGTAGTTTCGAACTGCCGACCTTGAGGTTAGCAGCCCGATTTGTAACCACGGCGCTACCAGAGCTCCTTTAAGAGATGGTACAGTACAGTTTTGAAAATTGTCACCATGATTTTTGAAAACATTGAGTAATAGTGCCCACAAGATGGGGATGTTATTCCATGGGAGTTAAAAAAATAAAAAACCTCCCTTTTTGTATCTTCTTTGTAAAATTGGGGCAGTGGGATTCCTTACTTTCTGGAATAGGTGGTTAGCCTTTCTTTTTTTTTTTATCTAAAAATTATGAGTAAAAAGGATTTAAAAAATTATACTTTAATACTATTTTATAAAATATCTGTATATAAATTAGATATTTGATATTCAGTATAAAAATGGTGCTTCAAGGCAGATGTATAGGATACTTGGCATTGGGAAGGAACAGGAAATAGGCCTGTAACAAGTACAAAAGAGGAGAAGATGGTGTTGTCTGTCAACCAGGACTTGTACCCTCGTTTGTGAGATGAGATATCTACACACGGAGTTATCAGTGAGCTGGTAGTGTTATTTATAACTTTATGTGCATGTGTTTTCTAACTGTGCACTGTGTATTCCCAAACAGAATTGCGTCTGTTTCCATGCAGGTATGTATAGTCAGGGTGTAAATCAGTTGGTAATAAGGTGCCTTGGAGGGAATGAGCTGGAGATGGGAGGAATGGGCAGGCAGGTTGGAAGGCAAGAGGAGACTGAAATTAGTGTAGCACGCCAAGGCCAAGATAAGGGGCATTCCTGGGGAGGGAGGTGCTGGAAAGTGAGTCCAGTGAGGAAACTGTATGTTGTACTAATGGTGAGCTTAGACTTCTGTCACCCAAATAAGTCAACTTAGTTAACGACAACTCTTCTATGTCCGCTTTCATCTAGAATTGGAACTTCATAAGGGCAGGATCATTGTGTTTTGACTGCCCAGCCTCCAAATGCCCATTCTGGTTTGGAGAGTCCCTGGATGGTGACTATGATTAACGTGCTGTTCTGTTAGCTGAAATGTTAGGTGTTCAAGTCCACCCAGAGGTGTCTAGAGAGGAAAGGCCTGGTAATCTAAAACACGAGCCTTTGAATGAGCACACTTTTACTCTGACACGTGTGAGTTTCCATGCGTCAGTGTTGGCTCCAAGGCACCTGTTTCTTTGCTTTTGCTTTTGACCTGATGGTTTGAACTACATCATCATTGCTCCAAGGTGTCTGTAAATGACTCTTCGGCTTGATTTGGGACATTATTCACAGCTTATGGATATTCTTAGTATCATTGGGCTCAAGCGTAACAATAATTGTGAGACTGGTGCAGGACCAGGCAGGGTTTCATTCTGTTGTGCATAGGGCTTCTTTAAATTGGAACCGACTTGACAGCACCTAACAACAACAACAGTGGGTATTCTGGGAGCCACCAGTGAGCTTTTAAGAAATTTCTCCTCTGTTTAGTCATAGTTGATTTCTGGGACATACAATTAAAAGCTCCGGTAACAGATAGATTCACATCACTGAACTCTTCTTCCAGGAAAGTCCCCATGTATTTGTGTACATAATCTTACTCAAGTTTCACCTCGACTCTGAAAGTAGGTAAAGTTGTTAGCCTCCACTTCACAGATTGAAAAAAAATTGAGGCTGGAATAACTCAGTAACTTGACCAAGGTCATGCATCCAGCAGAGAGCTGGGTGGTGAACCCACGCTTGTCTGACCCAGAAACCTAGAAAAGCCTTTATGTTCTGCTGGTCATCCTCCAAGGAGAGATGATCATAATATTAAAACACAAATTACTCCATGATATTCTGGAGTGCTTTATTTTCCCAAAATGCAGTGGTGGTGGTAGTGGCGGTGGTTATGTGCTGTGGAATCAGTTCCGACTCTTAGCAACCCTGTACAGGGTTTTCGAGGCTGTAAATTGTTACGGGAGCAGAAAGTCTCATCTTTCTCCTGTGGAACAGCTGGAACAGCTGGTAGTTTTGAAAAGCTGACCTTGCGGTTCACAGCCCAATGCATAATCACTACGCTATCAGAGCTCTTTAAAACACAGTTAGTTTCGAAAATAAGATTTGACAGGTGTAGATTTTCATTGATTGTTTTTAGTGCTGTCGAGTTGGTTCTGACCCATAGTAACCCTGTATAGGGTTTCCAAGGAACAGCTGGTGAGAGGTTGAAACACCAAGACCTTTCAGTTTAAACCGACTTTGCGGTCCAGCGCATTTCCTGCAGTGCCACACCAGGACTCTTCATTGATTGGTGGTGATGGTGGTGGTTATGTGCTGTGGAGTCAGATCTGACTTCTAGCAACCCTGTACAGGGTTTTCAAGGCTATAAATCTTTACAGGAGCAGTAAGCCTCATCTTTCTCCCACAGAACAGCTTGTAGTTTTGAACTGCTGACCTTGAAGTTCGCAGCCTGATTTGTAACCATTAACAGTACCAGAACTCTTTTCATTGCTTAGAACATAGAATTTAAAGTGAGGTTTTCTGACCCTTGGTCTGCTTTGTTTTGATATTTTTGGTGCTGATGGAAAGGCACATAATAGATCCTGAAGGCTACACCTAGAGGGCAAGGAACTCTGGTAGCGTAGTGGTTACGAATCGGGCTGTGAACCTCAGGGTCAGCAGTTCGAAACTACCAGCTGTTCCGCGGGAGAAAGATGAGGCTTTCTGCTCCCGTAAAGATTTACAGCCTCAGAAACCGTGTTACAGGGTTACTATGAGTCGGAACAACTGACTCCACAGCACATCACAACAACAACACCGTGATGGCAGGGGGGAAGCAATGAAGGGGTGAGGAGGTGGAGATAGAAACTTGCCACACTTCTAAAAAGTGCCAACAACATGGTCAGGGATTCTTTGTCATGTTTTTAAACATGCTCTAAACATGTGCATGGCTTACCCCTTATTTCCTCAATTTATATCTCCACTCAAATCTCTTATTATTAGCATGATCTCCTGCACCTATCCTACCCACAAACCCCCTTATTCCAGTCTATTCATTTTCATAGCACTTTTTTTTTTTTTTTGCCAACCCTTTTGTTGATTTATTTTTTACTTCCTTGCCACTAGAATGTGAGCTTCATGAAGACAGGGGCATTGCTTTATCCTTATAGTACTGAATCCTCAGCATGTGGATCATACCTAGTGTACATACGTAACACCTAGATGCTCAGTAAGTCATTGTGAATACGCGAATGACTGTGAGAAGACAGGCTCTGAGTTTTAGATGCTCTGAGTTTTAGATAACTTGGTTAAGATCTCATGGAAAGTAGTGGAACCAGATTTAAAATTCTAGACTACCTGATTTCTAAAGAACTCATATCTTCCCTTCATTAATACGTATCTGGGAAAAGTCCTATGTTTGTACAAAATTTTGGTGCACAATTTTCAGATTGGTAAAAATAATTTTCAGTAGCCAATCTAACTTTCTAAATTTGCCACTTAATAAATATCCAGCAATGCATTGAACGGGGGTAACATCAAGTAACACCGCTCTTTACCTATACAGTTAGTGCCCGAATCAAGATGCCCCATCTTCTTCAGTCCTGTTTTCCTTTATCCTTTCTTTCTGATAAAGTCAGCCTTGTTTTCATGTGGAATGTATATTTCAATGACTTGAGATGGGTTGGAAACAGTGGGTCATGTTATTGTAAATGTCATAATATCAGTGCAGTAAAGCATAAACGGCAAACTCAGATGCCCTCAGGGACCAGCAGAGAGCTTGTTCAAGTGGGACCAGTGGGGACCACAGCTAACTGGAAAGCCTATCTGTGGAAAAGGGGCTGGCCCCGTGGCACCTGAGGCCTATCCAGAGAAACAAGTTACAAGAGAAAAATGTGGTAAGCCACTCAAAAAATGTTTGAAACAGCATGCTGGCCAAATAAAACACGTCTGCCAGCTAGATATTCCCTGTGGGCTATAACTGCTGAAGTCTTATTAGCAGCTCTTTTCTTTCCAAAGGAACAAGTTTCAGTAGGTGAGAATATATTGGAGAATATAGTACTAGTCTCACTGTGGTTAATTGTTTTTAGGCTAGCCAGAGGATTAGTGGGTTGGGCTGTCAAAGTTCACAGAATGAAAATATTTATCAATAGAAGACTATTTAACCCCCCTACTTTATTACCCTAGTGATAAAGTTGAAGAGTAATGTGTTTTCTCTGTCATAATACCATCTGCCCTAATGGAGGGTACTTGCTTATGCTATTTCCTGACTGGGGAGTTGGAAACCTTGCTAGAGAATTGGCACAGCCTCTAACTACCTTGATGTTGCTAGGCAAACCATTCAATCGTTCTCATTGGCAATATTTACATTAGCTGAACTTGAACCTGGTCCTTTATCTTTTTCTGGGGGCGGTGGCGGGGGTGGGGTGGGGTGCAAGGCGATAGAAGTCTGTTGTCCAAGAAAGGCAGGGATTGGATTGTTTGTATTTATCATTTACTGCTTTAGGTACATTGTTTTTATTGCTGTTTGCCATTAAATCAACTTTGTTGGTTAAATGCCATCAAGTTGGTGCCTACTCATAAGTGTTTCCAAGGAACGTCTGTTGGGTTTGAACCACCAACTTTGTGATTAGCAGTATAGTGATTATCCCATAGTGCCACACCAGTACTCAGTTGAGTCGATAGTAATTTGTATTATAGAGTAAGGAGCTTTGGTGGTGTAGTTGTTAAGCACTGGACTGCTAGCCAGAAGATTGGTGGTTCAAAACCATAAGACATGATGTTGGAGAAAGATGTGGCAATTTGCTTTTGTGAAGATTACAGTCTTGAAATCCAATGGGGCAGTTCTCCTCTATTCCCATAGGGTCTCTGTGAGTTGGAATTGACTTGACAGTAAGCAGAGTTTTTGCTGTTGTGAGTTTACTCTTGCTGAGGGCAGATTTCAAAGCCTTTTGTGATGTGTAGAGGCAAAGAGTAGGGCTGTAGAACCACATGGCTGGGTTGCAACTTGGCTTTCTGGCTCTACTGATTCATTTCTCTAAGCCCCTTAGTTCCTTCATACTGAAAATGGGACTAATTGTAGTGCTTACCTTATAGTGATATAGGGAATCCTGGTGTGGCGCTGCTGTGGGTCAATGTGCTGGATTGCAATGTCAGCAGTTCAAGCTCACCAGCCATACCTCGAAAACCCCATAGTGTCACTATGAGTCAGAAGTGACTCCATAGCACTTACCAACAACAACAAATCTTTGCAGGAGTAGAAAACCTCATCTTTATTCTGTAGAGTGCCTTGTGGGCTTGAACCACCAACCTTGAAGTTTGAAGCCCAGTGCTTGTTTGGAGCCCCTGCACTCCACAGTATGGTGTAGGTAATAAAAATTTAGTTATGTTTATGTTTGAAGTAGAGCCCTGGTGTGGCGCTGTGGGTTAATGCATCAGACTGCAAAGCTGTTTGAACTGCAAGGTTGGTGGTTCAAGCTCACCAGCTGCTCCTTGGAAAACCTATACAGGGTCGCTATGGGTCCGAATTGACTTGATGGCACTTAACAACAACAATGTTTGAAGTGAGATGTAGGGCTTTTCTTTTTCTCAAAATTTCCCCCCTAAGGAATTGTGATGTGCTGAGATTAAATGCTGGCAGAGTTACTCCCAACTATGCTTATTCCTGCTGTCAGTGTAGCCTTGTTGGTGAAGGCTCAGTGATAAAAACAAATGAATCTTATGTAAGATGATTGTGACCTGGTACTAATGTTAACTAAAGGATTTGCTTTCGGTAGGACTGGATAGATGTACCTGAAAAGCTGAAAGAATTTTTCACATATGGGTTTGCTATCACTGGCAGAAAACCCTCTGGCTGCAGCTTGGCTGTAGATGGAGGCGTTTTTTACATGAGGAGATGCTTTAGTGGATTCTGTGTGATGTGAAGGGCATCTGCCCTGGCAAAACAGCACACATCTCCAGATACATATTGGAGGATAATTTAAGACAAGAGGATTACAATAGACAAAGTGCATCCACTTCAAAAGGAGAGTGTGGGTTTACACTGAGTATTTGTTCCGAGGAGCGGAGAGGCAGACATTTTGCCCTGATAGGCCCTTCAGCCGGGGCTGCTGTGGTTACTGAAAGAACAGCCTGCTCTTGTCTTCTCTACTTTCATCTTTGGGCCATATTTGTATTCATGTGCTCTATCCCCCTCAGAAAAGAGCACAGCTTGATATTCCTGGTTTTGCTTCTGTGACCTGCAGTGAAGCCATTTTTTTTTTTTTTTTTTTAAAGCAGAAATATTTTAAGGCTTTTATATGAAATGGCAGTTATGTACAATTATTTACCTTCTAATTTAGCAAGATATATTCAAAGGGTCTTATGCCTTGGGACACTGCAGTTAGTAGGGTTCTTGGGAGTGGCTTTTGGTTGCAAGGCGTTTGCATTCTGGGTGTGTGCTTGGCAACATGCGGCAGTGACGTCAGTGCCACCTGGGAGACAGTAGACAGTGAAGATCTCTTGGTAGAATGGAAACCAGCTCTAAACAGCCACCGAATTCGACACCAAACTTCAGAAAAGTTATTTGCAGGATAAGGTTGGGGCTGAGGAAGATGGGATGGGCTGAGGTTGGAGAATGGAATGAATACCAGGCACCTTCATGCTATCATCAGGGGAGTATTTGGAGGCAACAGATAAATCTCATCTTGCAACCATTTCAAATCAGTCTCAGCTGGAAATGATCTTAGAAGAGAACATCTTGTTCTCAGCCTCCTCATTATCTAACGGAGACTGTGGCATACAAATAACACTGAGGTGCCTCAAGTCCATTAGCTGCATGGTGAAACTAGACAAGAATCCAGGCCTTCTGCAAGGCCTTGGTGACCTCTGTCCCAGCCAGCAGTGGCCTTTTCTGGGTACCTATTTAAGTCTGCCTTCATTCACAACAAATTCATTTCTATTGGTAGACATCCTTGAGTTTTAAGGAATATGAATATGAATTTGTCTTAATCATAAAAGTAAGTTGTTTATATCTTTAATGGGATTTTCACTATTATGAGTTTTTGCACACAAAGATTTTGCTTCCTCTGTTTCATCTCTTTTTCTTCTTGGTTTAGTTTTTAGTTAATACATTTAACAGCCATTATTTATTTTTATTATAATTCTTTATCTGGATCCTAAATGTGCCCTTCTCCTAGAGATGCACAGTTCTTTTATAAATGTTTAAATGTCATTTCCTGTGAGTAAACCTCTTTTTACTACCATTGTTTAACTCCTATCTTGATGACTTTTCAAAGTCATCCTCTAGCCCATACCTCTTTCATTAGCTCCTGATGTATATTTTTTAATGCCTGGGGTGGTGTTCTCTTACTTGAATAGACATAGAGGCACTTGGAGATTTTGTTAAAATGCAGGTTCAGATTTCACAGGTCTGGGTGAAGCCAAGCTTTCTAACTAGGTTTTAGATGATGCTTATGGATCATGCTGGGTCACATGGGTCCAGAACATACCTCAAATCTAGCAGTTCAAAACTGAAGGGGTCGTGTTTTCTTCCAGACCTGCTCTTTTTTCTGTGCTGCCTCTTTTGGTGATAGACTTTGCAATCTACTCTACTGTTCAAGAACAAACTGTGGAGTCTTTGTTTCTCCTGTTTCCTTCATCTGCTTTACCTAACTGGTTGCCAGGGCATTTTGAGTCTAATTGGGAAAAGCATTTTACATTTTCTAATCACTCTTATTTCTACTATTGCCTCTTGGTTCAGAATGTTATTGCCATCTCTCAGGGCTCCCCTAAGTTATTGTCCCCCAAATTGTCATTGTATTTTTACTTATTAAAATTATCTTTCTAAATTACTCATTTGGTTGTGGCATTTTCTTGTTTAAATGGCTTCATTGTTTCACTGCTTTCATTCCAAATTGCTCACTATGGAAAACAAGGGTTGTTGTTAAGTGCTGTTGAGTCACTTCTGACTCACAGTGACCCTGTATAGGGTTTCTGAGGAGCAGCTGATGAATTTGAAGCACCAACTTTGTGATGCGCAGTTCAGTACTTATCCTACAGTGCCAAAGGTTGGTCCTGCGCAATTTGGTTCCAACCATTCTACATACTTAACCCAAAATAACCTCGGAAACCCTATACAGGTAGGGTCACTATGGGTTGGAACTGACTTGACAGCACTTCATAACAACAACAAAGTCAGTAGAGTCAGAGTCCTGGTGGATAATGCACTAGACCGCAAGGTCATGCTGAATTGCAAGGTTGGCAGTTCAAACTCACCAGCTGCTCTCTGGAAACCCTACGCTGGGTCTCTATGAGTTGAAACCGACCAGACAGCACTTAACAACAACAATAAATCGGTATAGTCTATCCATGTCTGTCCACTCACAGCTCGCTCGTCACACTCACTATAAGTGCCCTGTATCTTTTGCTCAGATGCTCCCTACTGTCTTGGATGCTTTTCTTCTCACTTTTTTCCTAGCAAACTCCTGCTCAGACTTTAAGCTTTGACACCTATCACTCTTCTGTGAGGCCTCTAACTAGTCTCCCCATTGCAACTTCCTGTTGCCTTAATGCATGCTTTAACTAGTCTCCCCATTGCAACTTCCCTTACCTTAATGTATGCTCTGGCAGCAGTACCCAATGATCTCTGGTAGTTTAGTGGTTACAAGTCAGGCTGCTAACCTCAAGGTCAGAAGTTCAGAAGTACCAGTTGTTCCATGGGAGAAAAACGAGGCTTTCTGCTCCTGTAAAGATTTACAGACTTGGAAACCCTATGCATCCTATGAGTTGGAAGCGACTCCACTGTACATCACCACCAACTAACCACCACAGCAGTAACCACTGACAATGTTGTGTGAAGTTTGTTATTGCTTTCTAAGTCCCTTGCTTATTTTGCTAAATACTTCTGCATTCTTAGTATACTGTAGTGTGGAATAAAATAGGTTTTCACTGAATATTTGTCAAATCAATACAGCCACAAATATTCTGTAGACAAACAGGCATGAAATGAACATTTGCTTGCTAGAAGTACGACGGAATTGAATCATTTGTATGTACAGGGTTATACATGGAGGGCATGCCTGCCATCTCAGTTTCTTGGTGCTCTGTTGTTATACTGTATGACTAGCCACCTGTGGTGATTGAACATTTACAATGTGGCTGACCCACATTGAATTGTTTAAATCAGACACTGGATTTTGAACACTGAGAATGAAAAAAAAAAAAAAATCTCATAATTTTTATATTGATTTTCTATCAAAATGATACTTCGTGTTGGGTTAACTAACTTATGTTATTAAAGTCCATTGTACCTTTTTAAAAAAAATGTTGTTAAGTGCCATTGAATCGACCTTGCATAGGTTTCCAAGAAGCGACTGGACTGGTAGATTTGAACTGCTTATCTTGCAGTTCAAGGTGACCTTGTGGTCAGGGCTTATCCTATAGCACGTTACCTGTGGATTGTTGTTGTTAAGTGCCACTGAGTCAGTTCTGACTCATAGTGACCCTGTACTGTGTTTCCTAGGAGCATCTGGTGGGTTTGAACTGCTGACCTTGTGGTTCACAGTCCAGTGCTTATCCTATTGCGCCACACCAAGAGTCCACCTAAGAGTATTAGAGTAATAAATGTTTTAGAACTGGGAGAGACTTGAGGTGAGCTGAATGTTTTTGTTGTGCTCCCACAATGAGCGTAAGAACTGGAGACAGGCCAAGTCTTCTGTCTTCCAGATAAATCATCTTTCTTACACTGTCTAATGATAATAGCCTAAGAGGTTCTTTCTTGGGACATTGGTATGACCTAAGAATGATGGCAGTGCTTCAGGTGTGACTAATAGCGGAGATAAGCTAAAGGTATGTCTGTTATGACTCATGGAGATGTAGCCTAACTTCGGAAGGTTAGGTGGATGCTTAGGAGGTAGCCAAATAATGTCAATCTCTCTTCCCTCCTCTGTCCTCACTTCATCGCTTATTGCAATTCACTGATTAGGGTTTAAAATGGCACAATGAATTATGCAAAAGCTGCTTCTGCAGGAGGGGCTGTCTTGCAGCCTAATGCAGCACAGATGGGAAGATCCTCTTTTAATCATTGTTCTCACAATACTTGAAAGCTTTTTGAGGAATAAGCACTCAGAAGTGGAAGTGAATGGCCTTCAACAGTAAATGAATTCCTTCTGCAGAGAGGAACTGAACTGCATTTGTGATGCAGATGGTCGCCCTGCATTTGAATGCTCATCCTTGTCATCTGAGATTCATGCTCAGAAACAAAATATCTCTTGAAATACTTGGATTTTCGATGATTCCACTGGAGAAATTACTTCTGTTCAGTGTGACCCAACATGTGCTATTTTTTTTTTTATTTCGCAAATGGTGACAATGAGTGTTTAAATGCCAATTCACTCCAATCAGGCAAGCATGCAAATTACCTCTCTCTCTCTGATCCTTAGTTACTACTGGAGAGACTGAATTAGTTAGCATCCCCTCACTTTTATTAGCATAATATTAATGCAAATGATCAGCAAAGAGTTTTTTTAAAAACAGATAGAACCATGGAAAGCAATTAATAATGGAACTCATTTCCTTGGTAAGGAAGCAAAAACATTTATAATTAGGCTTAAACTTTATTTGTGCCAAGGACTGTCCACCTTGGGCTTCAACAGGTACCTGTTTCAAAAATCTGACATCACCTTGAAGGTTCCTTTGTAGAGCAAGAGCCAGTCTATAAAAGGCCTAAATGAAGAAAATTCTGAATGAGGATGATACCTCTAGGTAGTTCTTCATGATGTGGAATGAGTCCCGCTGTTTCACTGTAAGATAACCACTTGACTGTAACCGCACAGTTCAAATCCACCAGCCGCTCCTATGGTGTGTGTGGCGCTGTGGGTTAATGCACCAGACTGCAAAGCAGTTTGAACCACAAGGATGGCGGTTTGAGCTCACCAGCAGTATCTTGGAAATCCTATACAGGGTCGCTGTGGATCAGAACCGACTCGACGGCACTTAACAACAATTTTAAAGACAGGGATAAAAAGTAAAGGAGTTGATATTTATTAGCCAACTCAAGGTATAAAAAAGGACTGACTTAAAACTCCCAGTAAAGTGTTTTGGTTAATAAGGAGCTCTGGTACTGTAGTGGTTACGAATCAGGCTGCTAACCTCAGGGTCAGCAGTTCGAAACTACCTACTGTTCCGTGGGAGAAAGATGAAGCTTTCTGCTCCCGTAAAGATATACAGCCTCTGAAACCCTGTAAAGGTTCACTATGAGTCAGAACCGACTCCACAGCACCTAACAAGAACCACAAAGTGGTTGGTATAAAGAGGACTCTGATTAAGTCTATTTGCTGAGAGGAAATGGACTTAAATTAGAGGGAAGTAGAGTTGAATCAAACAGGAAGACATTGTTGGCTCTGGGGGAAGCATTTATAAAATTAGAATGGTGTTTAGCAAGAGCCTGGAATCTCCCTTCTTATCTCTTATTCTACAGGTTTACTTTAAAAAAAAAAAAAAGCATTAGACTCTTTCTAACTTCTGTGTCTTTGTCTATGTTTAACTTGAAGTAAACATGTTGCCTGTTGTTAGGTGCTGTTGAGTGGGTTCCAACTCACAGACATACTGTGTTTAACAGAATAGAACAATGTCTGGCCCCGTGCCATCTACAGCATTGGTGCTTTGCTGGAAGTCATTATTGCAGCCACTGTGTCAATCCGTCTTATGAGGATCTTCCTCTTTTTCACTGACCTTCTACCCTACTAAGCATGATACTCTTCTCCAGGGATTGATTCCTCCAGGTGATGTGTCCAAAATACATGGGACAAAGGCCTTATCATCCTCACTTCTAAGGCCAATTCTGGCTGTATAGCTTCCAAGACAGATTTGTCGGTTCTTCGGGTAGTCCATATATTAAACATGGCAACAAACTACTCAGCTGGGTTCCATAATTCATTACACAATGGCCACACAGAACTCAGACACCACACTCAGTTCTGGGGTTTATTAGGAAAGTTAACGGGAAGTGAACAGGGCACAATCAGGACAGCCTCTCTGTAGTGGTGTGAACAGGCAGGCGTTTCTCTGACAAGGCGATGTTACAGAGCTCTTTTAGGGAAGTGAACAAATACTCATCGGCACACCACTCCAGTGGAAACCTCAGCCTGAAGGCAGTTAGCTCTAACTCCATGGGTCAGCAAATGTAGCAACCCCAAGTTAAGTGCCTGGAAGCACCCCATTCTGCAAGTAAGTCTCCGGCCCAAAGTCACTCAGCTTGACTTGCTTTATGGGCAGGGAAGGCCACTGCTCTGTCTGGTGTTCTGGCTCTTGGTTCTGCTCCTCTGCCACTCCTCTGGTGTCACAGTGTGCTTGGGTCGAGGAGGTTCAGTGCACAGGGACTGTGCGGTTCAAAGGAGGTTCTCCATTCCTGGCTTTTCTTGTTTAAGGTTTAGTAAGATTTCTCACTCCTGCTTCTGAGATGGCGCTTTGTCTTTATTTATAGTCCATCTTTGGCATACATGTGGGACGACAATTGGATCAGGTGTATCTTAGTTCTCAAAGTAACACCTTTGCTTTTTTTATACTTTAAAGAGATCTTTTGCAATCGATTTCCACAATGCATTATGTAGTTTGATTTCTTAACTGCTGTACTCGTTGTTGTTGTTGTTAGGCGCCATCGAGTCAGTACTCATGCAACCCTGTGCACTACAGAACGAAATGCTGCCCGGTCCTGGGCCAACCTCACAATTGTTGCCACACTTGATTGAGCCCATTGATGCTGCCATTTGCCAATCCATCTCACTGGGGGTCTCTGACCCTCCACCTTAGTAAACATGATATACTTCTCCAGTGACTTGTCCCTCCTGACAATATGTCCAAAGTATGAGAGACGAAGTCTGGTCATCCTGGCCTCCAGGGAACACTCTGGCTGTACTTCTTCCAACATATGAAATTGACAACTTCAATATATTTTCCATTTATCTTGATGTTCACTGGTGTAGTTGTGAGGATTCGTGTTTTCTTTATGTTGAGGTGTAATCTATACTGAAATCTCTAGTCTTTTAATTTCATCAGTAAGTGCTTAAAGTCTTTGCTTTTAGCAAGTAAGGTTGTATCATCTGCATAAGGCAAATTGTTAATGAGTCTTCCTCCAATGCTAATGCCACGTTCTTCTTCATAGAGTCTAGCGTCTCTGATTATTTAGTCAGCATGCAGATTGAATAAATATGGTGAAAGGATATAATCCTGATACCATGCACTTTTCCCTTGTTTGTTCAAAAGACAGCCTCTTGGTCTATGTATACAATGAGCACAATTAAGTGTTCTTACTTATGTAAAAACCTGTTGTGATCAAGTCCATTTTGACTCATGGTAACCCCTTGTGTGTCAGAGTAGAACTGTGACTGATAGTTTGAAAGTTGATTTCCAGACTTTTTTCTAAGGTGTTCTACATGAACTGGAACCTCCAACCTTTTGGTCAACAACTGAGCACATTAACCTCTGCACCACCCAGGGATGCCGACACTTATGGAAAATGAAGCAAATGCTGCCCTGTATTGTTATTTTCCTGTGTCATCTCTTCTATTAGAATGTAGACATTTAGAGGTCAGAGGCCCTGTGATTCCTTAAACTTTGAACACCAACACATGGAGTGCCTTGCATTCAATGAAGATTCAGTCTTTTTTTGAATCACAACTTAGTGATCTGTTGTTTATTATTAATAAGCAAGAGGTCAAGTCCTCTTGTCTCACTCCACCTAAAGATTGAAGTACAGACTTTATACCAATTCCACTGTTGTTTTCAGTGTCCATTTCATTACTTGAAATTGAAAGCATGCTTCATTATACTGATTAATTTCATTTCTACACAGCAACTGCAAGTGATTTTTTAAAATGATAATTGGTTCGTAAGTACTGGATTCAGACCAATATCCATAATGCAGGAAGGCAATGGATAAATCTCTACATGGTTATTCAATGTAACATTCAATGTAACATCCAAAGCTATTGGATGAAGGAAGTAATGTTTCTATATTAGACTGGTTGTCTTTGGAATACATAAATATTTGACTTGTAAAACTGATGCATTTCACTTTACGGAACTGAGTTGAGCCAGTAACTAAAATCCTTTATGAGGATTAAAAACTTTTACAAATTGGTACTTAAACACCTGAGTTAGAAAAAAAAAAAGAACAAGAAAAAATTCTAAGCCTTGGATTTTTCACCTTGGAGCATCTGACAACCTAGGTCTTTTTGAAGATTTGCCTTGGCCAGATGGTAAAGGAAGTTCATCTTTGATGTCATCCTACAATCTACCTGGGCTCCTGTGCATGAGGTGAACTGCCCTGCCTCTGTTCTGGTGGGCATTATGTGTTCTTCATTCTTTCATCTTCTCTTTTTGGAATCTATCCAGGCTCTGATCTTGGCTCTAGAGGCCCTGCCCTCTATTCAATAGTCCATTGACGAATCTTTTCTGAACTGTTAGCTGCCTGATGTAGTACTTTCTGAGACAACACAGTTCTTTCTTTAATCTCTCTTACCTGGCAGGTAGGGCATGGGCACCAGACCTTGCTGGGATGTGAAATGCTGGGAGCCTTGGCCAGTGCAGAGTGTGGGGTTAGGCAGGAGACACAGCAGACAACATCTTGGGGAGGAATAGAAATCAATCAGCCTGGCTTGTTTCTTTGTAGGGACTGAGCCTAAAGAATACAGGTATATATGGAGTAAGGAGAAAGCAGAGGAGAAAAAGCTACAACCACCACCACCACAAAAACCACAGAGCAAGCTGGTTACTGGAGAGTCTGTTCCATCTCCTGGTCTCATCTGGGTTGCAGAGTAGAAATATGCTCCATGGCGTTTTCAAGCTATGACCTTTCAGAAGCAGATTCCAGACCTTTCTTCTAAGGTGCCTCTGGGTAGTTTCATGTCATCAACCTTTCAGTTAGTAGTCAAACACTTACTGTTTGTGCCACCCAGGGACTCCTAGAGGAGTGTGGAGTGGGGGGACGACAGCACCAAAAGCACCAATTAAACCAAAACCAAAAAACCAAACCTGTTGCCCACAAGTTGATTCTTACTCATAGCGACCCTAAAGGCTAGGAGAGAAATGTACCATATGGGTTTGACTGCCAGCCTTATGGTTCACAGTCCTGTGCTGATCCTACAGAAGAGCCATACCAGGAGTCCATAGAGGAATTTAAAAGTTGTAACTATGGAAGCAGACATGTTTCTCCTGCCAAAAAAAGAGCCAGGTTGCAGTCAAATAGAATCTGACTTATGGTGACCTCATCTGTTAGTGAGTAGAAGTGTTCCACAGGGATTTTCTTGACTGTAATGGGACTCCTGATGTGGTGCTCTAGGATCAGTACAGGACTGCAAGCCACAAGGTTGGCAGTTCAAACCCACCTCAGGAACCCTATGTAGTATTGCTGTGAG
The DNA here is from genome assembly GCF_000296735.1 of Chrysochloris asiatica. Lineage (NCBI taxonomy): Eukaryota > Metazoa > Chordata > Mammalia > Afrosoricida > Chrysochloridae > Chrysochloris > Chrysochloris asiatica. Next base: position 24,444,405 of record NW_006408531.1, read on the forward strand.
TCAGAATTTACTCGATGGCACATAACAACAACAGTCTTTACGGAAACAGATTGCCAAGTCTTTCTCCCATGGGTGACTTTGAACCTCTAACCTTTAGGTTAGGTGCTGGTTTTGGGTGCTGTCAAATTGATTCCAACTTCTAACATGTGACAGAGTAGAAGTGCCCCATAGGGTTTTCTTGGCTGCAGTCTGTTTGGGAGCAGGCCACAGGTCTTTCAACTGCAGAGTCCCTGGGTGATTTTGAACTGCCAACCCTTTGATTAGAAGCTGAGAGTGTAACCATTGTACCATGAGAGCAAATCATCTTGTCACTTAGGGACCTAGAGGAGAGCAAGAGGTAGAAATCCTTGAGTTGGATGCCAATTTCACATCATCTTTTTTTTTTTTTTTTTAAATGGTGCTAACAGTCTTGGCTGTGTCTTGGGAGGGAACTCTTATGTTAAGGTCATTAACTTCTTGTGAACTTGACCTGTTTAACATTCCCACACATAAAGGCATTTTAGAACCAGATGCCATACTGCCTTTGGTTCAGTGAGCATATTGCTATCCCATGTAAGGAAGATAGCAGTAGGATAATATGAGTCTGGTAATGACCCAGAGAACTAGGGTGAGAATTAAGTTAGGACAGATTTAGAAACTTACAATTTGGAATTTATTCCTCCTAAAATTTAATGTGTTTGTTGGTAGCATTTACCAAAGCCCAGAGAAAAATGCTTTTCCCAGTGATGTGGTAATGCTAAGCAGTAACATTAATTCTGTTTTCTTCTTCTTTTATCTTTGCCTTTGCTTTGTCTCCCCTCACCCCTTGAGAGTTCCCCAGTTCCTTTCTGTAAAGCTCTGGTCTAACAGTCAGAGTCCAACAACCTTTGGGTCCTGTTTCTATCCTCTGAACAAGGCTCAGTGATTTTACTGGGGGGGGGGGGAAGTATTTAAATTCTCTTCCAAGTTGTTAAGGTTAAAGTTCTGTTCCCACCCCAAGCAGCATTTTAATATTAAGAATTGGCTTTAGTTTCCCTGGGGCAAGTACAAAGTTGTAACTGCGAGTCTAGGTTCTTATTTTACGTTTCATATATCTTGAGGTTAATTGGATTTACATCTGTCTTGTGTTGACTTAGCTTAGATTCTAAAATTTATATATAAAAAGAAAAGTGACCTTAGATAACCTCATTTTAAAAGGAAAATTTGCCCTGTAGTATATGATAAGCATGGGACTGTGAACCACAGGGTCCATGGTTCAAAGATGACATTTTCTGCTCCCATTGAAGATTTAAAGCCTGGGAAACCCTACGCAGGGTTGCTGTGAATGGGAGGGTTGCTATGAATGGGAACCAACTCCAGACTCCACAGCAGTTAACAACAATTCGCATATTCTATGTGTGGCTAACTGCTAAAGGTTTTAAGTAGAATACACTGTGTGGATGAATTGTTTTTGTGTGTTGTTGTTAAGTGCCACTGAGTCTGTTCCGAATCATAGCAACCCTGTACAGGGTTTCGCAGGATTGGCTTTTGGGTTTGAACCGCCGACCTTGAGGTCCAGCGCATTATCCTTCAGTGCTGCGCCAGGACTTCATGAGTTGTTTCTAAGTTTGGCTAAATTACTTGATAAGGCACAAATTACTTCTCCACCTCCTTTAATCCCTAATGTTGCTGCTAAGTGCCGTCAAGTCAGTTCTGACCCATACTGACCCTGTGTAAGGAGCTCTGGTAATGTAGTGGTTATGAATTGGGCTGCTAACCTCAAAGTCAGCAGTTCGAAACTACCAGCTATTCAGCGGGAGAAAGATGAGGCTTTCTTCTCCCGTAAAGATTTACAGCCTCGGAAACTATGTACAGTGTCGCTATGAGTTGGAACCAACTCCATGGTACATAACAGCAATAACTAAGGTTTATGAGGAGTAGCTGGTGAACTTGAACCTCTGACCTTGCCATTCCAACCGACTTTGCAGTCTAGCGCATTAACCCACAGTGCCACACCAGGACACCCTAATAGTGCTGACTTTTAGCACCTAGTTTATGAAAACACTTCTTGGCCTTCAGTACTTATCAGTGGAGCATTAATAGTTCTTGAAGGTCCCTTGAAGCTGCCCATAAAAGTTGCCCTTTACAGCCTAAGGGAAGTAAAGCTTCTCCCCTAGCCCTCTTCCACCACCTTGCAGGTATATCAATGTATGTCTACTGTTCTAATTCTTCTAGCTCCATTCTAAAGATCCTCTCCCCTTTTATTGTCCAACGTGCACACAGATAACTCTGTCACATTTAACACTTTTGTCCAGTGGTTGCCCACCTCTTTCCTTCCTTTTGCCCGCTGGTGGAAGTTGGTTTTATATCTCTACAATCCCAGTGAGATTGGAGGCAATTTCTCACTTTATCGAAATAACTACAAAGAATTGTGTAATAATAATGTCTACGTCTCTTCCACAGTATGCTGCATAGTGAGCTTTAGTATTATCAAAAAGGTAGTCTTTTTAAAAAATCTAACTTTGCTTAGCTTTTTTTTTCTTTCTTTGTCTTCCTTTTAAATGTTGAAAAGTTAATATTAATATGAGTAAAAAAATCAAACTGAAGGGCAGGTCTTTTGTTCATAGGAAATAACCAACACCTGTATTTCAATATTATAACACCCAATATATTTAGTACTAAGGAGCTCTGTAGTATAGTGGTTACAAGTTGGGCTGCTAACCTCAAGGTCAGCAGTTCGAAGCTACCAGCCATTCCATGGGAAAAAGATGAGACTTTCTACTCCCATAAAGATTGACAGCCTGGGAAACACTACATGGAGTGCCTAGGAGTCAGAACTGACTCCATGGCACACCGGCACCATCACTCCAACTTTAAATTTTAAGAAATATTAATATTCATGATTTTACGTTATAACAGTGTTTTGTTTTCTTACTATCTGTATCTGTATGTTAGGACGGCCCAGGACCAGGCAGTCTTTCGTTCTGTTATGCATAGAGTTGTTATGGGTTGGTATCCACTCAGTAGCACCTAACAACAACACCAACACCGGTGGCCTTTTTTATGAACAGACATTGTTACTGCTGTTAAGTGCTGTCCACTTGGTTCCGACTCGTAGTGAGGAGTAACTGGTGGGTTGGAACCACCAACCTTGTGTTTAGCAGTCCAATGCTTATCCTACAGTGCCACATCAGGATTCTATGAACAGATATCTGAAAATTATAATTTGTCATCAAACAGTGTGCTGAATGAAATTCCTGGCTGACATTTAAATACTCTTCCTGAATCTGAAAATTTGATATCTTGTATGTGAGGGAGATTACACCTTGGTGTAAACTTACCTGTTTGCATTAATGTTTAGGAATATGGGTAAATTAAATGAGGTTCTGAACTAATAGAAGACAAGGGAGTTGGCTTTAAGTGATGAGTTTAAGAGACTCAGGAGTTGCAAAGACCCTTTGTATTGATTGTTGTATGGCTTTCTTCATTGCGTCTTGGAGAATTTGTTGAAAACTTGATGGATTCCTCAGAATGAAAACAGGATCACAACTCTGAATTGAAAATGCAAGACATTTATTTTATGAGATTAATAAAAATAAATGTGTAAAAGGTTGACAAAAACTTGAGATGCTGATACCTGCCTTTGAAGTCACGTGACTATTGTGAAACAAGAACTGAGTACTAGAGACATCTAGTAAGAAAGCTGGTATCCAGCTCAGGGAAGAACACCTTCAGCATAATGGATTAGTGTATCGTCTTTGGGCCATCACAGAAGAACCATGACCAGGGGAGACGGTGCGATTCTAGGAGGAGGTTATAGAGGTAATTTCAAATTATTGGTGTGAATTGAGAGGAATTATTATTTGAAGTCAGAAGGAAGTGTAAGTGTGACTGGGTGGCAATTGCAGTAGCAGCCAGAGAAGGGAAGTGAAATTCTTACTGGGGAAGATGGTGAACAGTACCTGAAAAATGTGGGAACAATGCTAACACAGGGTTCATGACCTGGAGACTCAACTTAAGAGTTGTCTGGCCCCTGAGAGGAACATGGAAAATTCCACTCATACCTGGTTTTGGTGTCATTTATGATCCACCTCACACAAAAGTTTTGAATAGGTTTGTCAAACAGATATAACTGATATGCCCAACATGAAGTGAGCACTCAATAAGTAGCTTTGTTGTTGTTGTTGTTGTTAGGTGCCATCAAGTCAGTACCAACTCATAGTGACCCTATGCACAGCAGAACGAAGCATTGCCCAATCCTGGGCCAACCTCACTATTGTTGTCACGCTTGAGGCCTTTGATGCTGCCACTTTGCCGATCCATCTCTCTGGGGTCTTCCTCTTTCTCTCTGACCCTTCACCTTACCAAACATGATATCTTTCTCCAGTGACTGGTCCCTCCTGACACTATGTCCGAAGTAGCTTTAGTTGTTAGATTAAAGTGACAGAATGGAGCCAAGGAATGTATGGTTAAGAAATTGTAAGCCAGTGATTGTTTGTGATATAATATCAGTTATGTTGTTGTTAAGTGCTGTCAAGTTGGTTCCAACTCACAGCGACCCTTTGTAGGGTTTCTGAGGAGCGGCTGGTGAACTTGAACTGCCAACCTTGCCATTAAAAGCAAACTTGCAATCTAGAGCATTAACGTGCAGCACCAAATTAGGACTCCAATATCAATTGTAGTCTGCTACAACATCAGCCCTTCCTTTTGTATCATGTTATTCCCTCCTAAAGAAGCCTATCATCAGATTAAGCACCTAATAGTTGAATCCGACATAGAACAATTACCTTACTAGTTTTTGGGTTTCCTGATGACTGATGTTTCTTTCCTGTCTACTTTTACAACCCCTGTCTATTTCTTTGTGGTTATGTGCAATTAAATAAAACGAAAAACTTAGAAATTAAAATGAGGTTATTGCTATAGAGACAGCAATAATTCAGGAATTAATAATTCAACAGTTTACAAGCATTTGCTATGGCAAACAGTTTGCTCAACCCAGGGAAACTGAGACGATAACAGCAAAACAAACAAAAAATGTGGATTCTCACCACCAGGAGTACACAGTTTATTGGGGAAAGACAAATGTGGGCAGGACATCACGGGCCAGGATGTGGCTAAAATTTTGGGGAAACTGAAGGAGAGAGGAAAGAGGAAGTGCCTTTCGTTTTTCCAACCCCCAAGGGGAAAGGTACCTAGATATGTAAGTAGATAGTGACAGTTGCAAAGTAGATCAAACTGGACACTTGGGTCAACTGCTTAACACGCAGAATAGCTGCAGGTACTTCGTGTCTGGCTGGCTCTGCAGCTGATCACAGCGAGGAAGAGGAGTTCTGGAGAAGAATTGCAGGTACTGGTATCAGGTGGATACAAGTCATGGTGACAGGTAATTGAAGGAGGAGGTATGAGAACTCTATTTAGTAAGCTTTGAACCAATGTTTTGAGATCCTGTGTCAAAGCTGCACTACAGATACTTTCACCTTCATCTTAGAAGATGATTTTGACGTTAAGAACCAGTTGCTCTCATTTGGCCACTTGTTGAGTTGTCTCTCTTGACAGATTTGTAGAGCTCTGGACTTAAAAGGATCTTTTCTACCCAGAACCAGAGCTCAAAGACAGGAAAGACTTAAGTCTGGTTGCCAGTGATAACCCAGACTGTCTCTGGATTCTGTGTCTGTGCTTAACTGGGAGTGAATTTTGGGATTTTGCCTTGGGTACCACCTGATTTCCTACATCTTTCTGTTTTGAGCCTTTTCTCTTTCCTTTTTACCAGGCCTAGTGGAGTCCTGGTGTGGTGCTGTGGACTAATGCGTCAACTGCAAAGTCATTTGAACTGCAAGGTCGGTGGTTCAAGCTCACCAGCTTCTCCTTGGAAACCCTATACACAGTTGCTATGGGTTGGAATCGACTCGGTGGCACTTAACAACAACAACAGTGATGGTTGCTTTCTTGTTTCTATTCGTTTAGTGATGTTGAATATATGTGTTGTTGTTGTTGTTGTTAAGTACCATCCAGTTAGTTCTGACTCACAGTGATCTAGTTTAAGGTTTCCAAGGAGCTGAACTGCTGACTGCTGACCTTTTGGTTGCTGTTATACTCTACTATTTCTTTATATACATAAGAATGAATTGGTTCTGTCACATTTTTCTTAAAAGCGATAAATGTTTCAAACCTAGCTCTCTAGAGAGTGTCACTTATGGGCTCTGCTGTTCTCAGTTCTCCTTAGGTAATGTTGCATAAATAGAGATGACCTGGTTCATATGTTTATTATTTTGCTGTGTGTTAACACTCAGCTAAAACTTGTAATGAGGCTGCCAAGTATTCAAAAGCCTGCCTGAAACCCACTGCCAGTCGATTCCAATGAAGTAGCGACCCTATATAAGGTATACATCTGTACTGGAGTAGACAGTCTCATCTTGCACCCACAGAATAGCTGCTGGGTTTGAACTATGGACCTTGTAGTTAGCAGTCCAGTTCTTATCAGGATCCCTAGTGGCACAGTAGTTTGGAGCAAACCTACCCATGGCTCTGAGGGAGAAAGGTGCCCAGCAGTTTGCCTCCATAAATACTACAGCCAGGAGAAACCCTATGGGGCAGATTCATTGTTATATAGTGTTGCTGTGCATTGGAAGCAACTTAATGGCACATAAGAGCAACAGTGTCGTTTTGCAAGTGCTAGTTTGACTTTTTATTTTAAGAAAATTTTTGAAGTTATAATTATCTTGGTAATTTTCAGAAAATGATGGGGAAAGAGCAGAGCTTGATTGATGTCTTTTGTTAATTTTTATTTTTCATTTATTTTTTGAAGAGTAATCAGTGTTTTTAGGAGTTGGTGGCAAAATTCAGAATAGATTTCCCCATGTTTCCAATTCCTCTGTGTTTTAAACATGTTCTAAAGGATGTTTTTGGATGTCCTGCAGGGGCAGAATGACCCACATTTAGATGTATGTTTTCAGAGACTCCTTTATTAAGTCTTAAAAAGGAAACAGACAAGGCTAAGACAAGTCTTCTGTATGAGTAAGAGCATGAGGCCATAATGGTGTCCAAATGATTCATGGTCATATGGCTTACTTATGTTGTTGTTGTGGTTGTTGTTATGTGCTGTTGAGTCTGTTCCAACTCATAGCCACCCTATATAGGGTTGGTGAGTTTGAGCCGCCAACCTAACAGTTCAAACAGACCTTATGGTCAAATACATATCCTACAGCGCCACACCAGGACTCCAAAGCTTAATTATGTTGATGTTGTTAAGTGCTATTGAGAAAGTTCCAACTCATAGGGACCCTGTATAGGGTTTCCGAGGAGCAGCTGGTGAACTTGAACTGCAGACCTTGTTAAAACTGACCTTGTAGTCAGCACATTAACCCACAGTAGCACACCAGGACAAGGTTTAATTATAGACCCTGGCAAACCAGGGACATTGTAACAAAATCATGATGGGTGGGTTGGTGGTAGATGAATTCATTTCTGTTACAGATAGTACTATAGAAGGGGGTGGGGAGAAAGGACCATTATTGGAATATGCATATAAATGCAGATTAGAAACGTTGACAGAATAGTTTCTGGGGTCCTTTGACCACCTTGCAAGACTGCCCCGCCCTGGGCCACTTTGTTGTTGTCGTTAAGTGCCATTGAGTCAGTTCTGATGCATAGTGATCTTGTATAGGGTTTCTGAGGAGCAGCTGGTGAGTTTGAACCACTAACCTTGCTGTTATCAGTCTAGTGCTTATCCTACAGTGCCACACCAGGACTCCCCAGCACTGCTTGTTGGCATTATTGCTGTTGGATCACTTCAGACTCTTACTGACCCTGCATAGGTTTTCTGAGGAGCGACTGGTGGGTTTGAACCACAGACCTTTGGGTTAGTAGTGTAGTGCTTATGCTACAGTGAGTGCCGCACCAGAACTCCTTGGCCACTTGATGGTGGTGGTGTGTGCATGTCAGTAGGCTTCGATACATAATAGTCCGATATGGGGTTTCCAGGAGTGGCTGGTTGATATGAATCGCCAACCTTGTAGTTATCAGTTCAGTGCTTATCCTACAGCCCCACATCATGGTTCATTGTAATTTACTATCAAACATACTTGTGTAAAAAGATAAGCACTGGACTGCTAACCACAAGGTCTGAGGTTCAAACCCACCACACGCTCCTCGGAAATCCTATACAGGATCTCTAAGAGTTGAAACCTACTCTATAGCACTTAATAAGAGTTAATGGTCAGAAAGAACAAAAGGAAACTGAATTAATGTAAAGACTGAAAATGGAGTTAAATTACCGTTTTCAGAAAACCAAGTGCTTAGAGTTTTAGCTCTAATATAGGAGGAATTTTGGTAGTGTAGTGGTTACGAATTGGGCTGCTGATCTCAAGGTCAGCAGTTAGAAGTTACCAGCCATTCCGTGGAAGAAAGATGAGGCTTTCTGCTTCCGTAAAGATGTGCAGACTCAGAAACCTTATGTAGAGTCTTTAAGGGAGCAGAAGGTCTCATCTTTCTCCCGTGGAACAGCTGGTAGTTTCGAACTGCTGACCATGGGGTTAAGTAGCCCGACTCATAACCACTACGCTACCAGAGCTCTTTTCAGGAATGTTAGCTATTGCCTTTTCTTTCAAGAGTCAGATATGTGATTTAAGTAGCTTTGATCTAGGGCAAGAAGAACTAATAAATCCCAACTCTCCATATTAACATTTGCTATTATTGTGATGGGGTTTGGATATGTTAGATATAAGAAAAGCTCCCTATGTAGTGGATAAAAGAGAATCCCACATGTAGAAAGGATGTAAAATACAGCTCCAGTCTGCTCACACCCTTCTCCCTCCCTAAATCCCATCTTTCAGGGCAGAACTAGCTGCTGCTTTGGTGTACCTGTCCCTCCATTTGGACAGCCTTGGGCCCTCTGGACTTTGTGCTTCTTGTGTTCCTTACTGATGATGTCTATTCCTCTGAACCAACTACCTCAGCTGAATAATTAGTAGTTGTATTGCCACCCCCTACTCCCATAGGATCCCTGGTGGCACTGTAAGATTAGTCCTGGACTGGTAGTTGGCAGTTCAAACCCACCAGCAGCTCAGAGGGAGAAAGGTGAAATTTTCTGCTCCCATGAAGACACAGGGTTGTGGTGAGTCAGAACCAACTCAATGGCAGTGGGTTTGGTTTTGTTTAAAAAATTTTTTTATTGCAATTCCCAGAGTGGGGACTCAACTACTAACTGAAGGGCTGCTTTTCAAACCCACCAACTGCTTCACAGAAGAAATATGTGGCAGTCTGATGCCATAAAGATTACAGCCTTGGACCATTCTACTTGGTCTTGAAGGGTCCCTGTGAGTTGCAATTCACTTGATGCCACTGGGTTTGGTTTTGGGTTTTTATTTCCCTCCCTTCTCTTCTCTCCCCATCAATCCCTCACATGTGATGATCAAAAATGGATGAGCACTTTGAAAAACTACAAAGCTAAAATAAATGTGGCTTCATTTGAAATATACTTCGTCATTCAAAGTCGTTTATAAGATGCTAATTGACTTATTTTTTAAGAAAAGAAAAATGGGAAAGAGTGTATTTTCTCTTCTTTTTATTCTCAAAAAAACCCCAACAAAAATAGCATAAAATAATCAAGGAGGAATAAAAGCAGTAAGCTTAGTGTATCCTTAAAATGCGAGTCATTGGGTTGGGTGGAAGAGATGAGAATTTCTTTAACTGGCTTCTGGCAGCTTCCTGGGATGGGGAGAGGGTGATGTGGTAGTAGTGCTTTTAGGCTATTCTTTCTGAATGTCAGAACCACTTCCAGTAATTACTGTTGTTGTTGTTAGGTGCCATTGAGTCCTTATGAACCTATGCACAACAGAACAAAACACTGCCCGGTCCTGTGACAACCTCACCATCGTTGTCATGCTTGAACCCATTGCTACTGCCACTGTGCTAATCCATCTCGTTGGGGGCCTCCCTCTTTCTCTCTGACCCTCCACTTTATCAAACATGATGTCCTTCTCTAGGGACTGGTCCCTCTGCATAATATGTCCACACTATGAGAGAGGAAGTCTGGCCATCCTGGCTACCAGGGAGCATATAATTACTGCTTTCAGCTAAAAAATTGTAGGCATTCACTTCCAAGGGACTAGGGTCATTCATAGGCTACCATTTAAGATTCATTCAAATTTAGCATATTTTGATGGACAGACCATTGCACAGCATTAATAACTTCGCCCTCTCATGATGAGAGTGATTATTTCTTTTATAACACTGCAGAAATGAGCGAGAAAAGTCTACACAGCAGAAATGTGCTTTCTGTTTTTGTTTTGCTTTATTTTTACAGCATAGAGAAAATCTAAAATGGTAAGGCTGATGAAGTTTAAAATTTTTCAAAGTAAAGTTTTTGAAAAAAAAAAAAAAAAGGTTATAGTGGATGTTATGTACCCCCCCAACACACACACCCGCATAACACAAACCATAGTTTGAAAATTGTATTTAGAAAGGTTTCTCATGCAGTTTAAAGAGGTTTGATTTCTAACCCCTGTGTAAGTGTGTTGTAAAGTGCCTTCAAGTCTGTATTGACTCATAGCATCCCTCTGTAGGATATCCGAGGAGGAACTAGTGGTTTGAACTGCCGACTTTGTGGTTCTCAGTCTAGCACTGACCCTAAAGTGCTACACCAGGAGTTATGTGTAAGTGTGATGGTGGTGATTGTGTGCCATGGAGTTGGTTCCAACTCATAGCAACCCTGCATAGGGTTTTTGAGGCTGTAAATCTTTACGGGAGTAAAACTCATCTTTCTTCTGAGAAACAGCTGGTAGTTTCTAACTGATGACCTTGAGGTTAGCAGCCTGACTCGTTAACATTATGCTCCCAGAGCTTCTTATGTGTAAATGTAGTGACCATTTAATAACATTAATTTTAGATTGCATCAGGAATTGACTTTGTTTTGTGCGTTGCAAACTCAGAATCATTGGAGTCTTTGATGAGAGAAAAGTAAGTTCTCTCCTTTCTCATCTGTTTATTATAATAGAGAGACCACTGAGGAGAAATAAGGGCAGTGATCTTGATTCTACCATCATTTGCTCTCTGACTTTGGAGACGAATTAACCCTGGGGCCTGACTACCTCATCTAGAAAATGATGGCACAGGATGCTTCTCTGAAGTCTGATCCCATTCTCAAGCTTATGCTTCAATAAATGTGGCTTTATCTAAGATACACGTAGCCATAATGGTTGATAGTAAGACATGATCTGAATAAATTTTTTTTTTGCAAGTTAAAAACAGAAAACATAAACAAAAATAAACTTTATTTTTCTGTGTTATCTCTCCTGACCTATTCACTTTTTGTCAAAGCACATCCCTTTTAGAAAGTATTTTATGAGGAAACAAAACAAATCAAATCAGTTCTTGCATCATAGGATTTAAAGAAAGCTTACTTTGGGATTAAAAAAAAAAACTAAAACCTCTGAAAGGTACAGAATTAAGAAATCAACTAGACATAAGATGTCACACCTGAACTTTGGTTGTTGTTGTTAAGTGCTGTTGAGTCAATTCTGACCCTATAAAGAGAGGAGTCACTGGTGAACTTGAACTGCTAACCTTGTGGTTCAAACCAACTTTGCAGTCCAGCGCATTAACCCACACTGCTACACCAGGACTCCAAATTTTGGTAGGTTTGTTGTTTAGCTGAGGTTGAGTTGGCCTCTGACTCATGGTAACCCTGCACACAAGAGCAAAAGTTATTGTCAGGTCCTGGGCCATCCCATAATGGGTTATGGGTCCAGCTGCTTTGATCCATAACGTTTTTGTTGACTGAGTTTTGGAGGTAGGTCTCCAGTCCTTTCTTCTAGTCCCTCTAAGTCAGGAAACTCTGCTGTTCCTGTTCCTGTAAGCCTCCACTGACAGACATGTGGTGGCTACACCTGGGGGCAATGAATCTAGTGCATGTCTTCCACAAGATAGTCATGAGTTTTACCACTAAACTATCCCAGCTGTCCAGTCAATTCTGACTCATTGAGAAGACTGTAAGAAAAAATAGAAGTGTTCCCTAGGGTTTCTGTGACCATAAATCTTTGTAGAAGATGGCTGCCTCATCTTTCTGTAGGGCTTCATAATGAGTCACCACTCTGCCCATTTGTGATAGGATTCTTTTGTTGTTTGGAACTGTCAAGTTGTTTCCAACTCAAAATTACCCTATGTACAACAGACTTGTTGGGTATATTCCTGCAACCACTATGTCAGTCCATTTCCTTAAGAGTCCTCCTCCTTTTCACCAATACTCTATTTAGCAAACCTGGTGTCCTCCAATCTGGTCCCCATTGATAACATGTCTGAAGTAAGTGGGATCTGCCAATCCCCACTTCCAAGAAACATTCAGACTGTATTTGCTCGCTCTTCTGGCATTCCATGGTATTTCAGTGTTCTTTGCCAACGTCGTACCAAGGGCATCGATCCTTCTCCAGTCTTTCTTATTCATTGTCCAGCTTTCACATGCTCATGTGGTGATTGAAAAACACCATGGCTTGGGTTAGGAGCATTGGAGTCCTCGATGTGACATCTTTGCTTTTTAGCGTGTTACAAGAGGTCTTTTTGCAGCAGATTGCTCCAATGCATTATGTTATTTGTCTTGACTACTGTTTCCAGGGGTGTTAGTTGTGGATCCAAGTAAAAGGAAATCCTTGACAATTTCAATATTTTTTGTTTATTATTATGTTGCTTTTGATAGGGAAGGGTAAAAAATGTAGGGATTTGATCAGGGAGTTATGTATGGGAGCCCTGGTGGTGCCTGGTGATACTGGGCAGTTTAAAACCACCTGTCGCTCTGTGGGAGAGAGATGAGGCTTTCTGTTCCACAAAGGTTTACAGTCTCAGAAACTCTGTAGGGTTGCTATGAGTTGGAATCAATTAGATGGCAGTGAGTTTGGTTTGGCTTAGTTAAATATGAGTTCAAAAGAACATCCTAGTTCCAAAAGAAACTGACTTGACTGAGTTGTAGAATGAAGGCACAGATAAGAAAGAGACATTAAAAACCATACGTGTTTTCAAATACATTGCCCTAATAGAGCCTACAGAGTATGGTTCTGAGACCACTGTCCCAGCAGCTCATTCCCTCAAGGTATTTGGCTGTGTGTAAGAAGTTTTCATAATTTCCTCTTTTCTATGTTCCACCACACTCATAGATAATGTTTGCAGCAAAAATAAATACCCATGTACATGTACCTTCTGTTAGACCTATTGTTGTTGTTGTTATGTGCTGTGGAGTCAGTTCCGACTCATAGAGACCCTGTACAGGGTTTCCGAGGCTGTAAATCTCAACGGGAGCAGATTACCTCATCTTTCTCCTGCGGAACAGCTGGTAGTTTCGAACTGCTGATCCTGAGGTTCCCAGCCCAATTCGTAACCACTACGTTAGACCTATACAAAGGTATATTCCCACTCTTATTCCCATAACCATTTAGCCTGCATGTCTATCCATGCATCTACTTGTAGGTGACTATTATTGCAGAATTTTGCATACAGCAGTATTGATCTCTGTTGCCTTTAAGATTTGTTACTCCTCACATTGTTTTACTCTGCTGCCATCATTGTTTTATTTTTTGCTGGCTTCCTTCTTATAAACCTCTGTTGTAATGTACCGTGGAGTCAGTTCCGACTCATAGCGACCCTGTACAGGGTTTCCGAGGCTGTAAATCTTTACCGGAGCAGAAAGCCTCATCTTTCTCCCGCGGAACAGCTGGTAATTTTGAACTGCTGACCCTGAGGTTCACAGCCCGATTCGTAACCACTACGCTACCAGAGCTCCTTTACTCAGCTCAAATAGGAGTCCTGGTATGGCACTGTGGGTTAATGCGCCAGACTGCAAAGCCATTTGAACTGCAAGGTTGGCAGTTCAAGAGCACCAGCTCCTTCTCAGAAACCCTGTACAGGGTTGCTATGGGTCAGAAGCAACTCAACTGCACTTAACATCAACAACAACAGCTCAAATAAAAAGAAAACAAAAGCAAATTTTAAAAAGAACAGAACATATTTAGAACTTCTTATACATGCTGGGCCAAAGTAAATGATGAAAGATATTGTCAAGGCAGTAGTTTTATATGACAATTTCACTGTTTGTGTTATTATACTATAGATTCAATATGAGTATGCCATTGGTGTCCTGGTGTGGTACTGCAGGTTAATGTGCTGGACTGTAAGGTCAGTTCTAACTGCAGGGTCGGCCGTTCAAGCTCATTAGCTACTCCTTGGAAACAATTTATAGGGTCACTATGAGTCAAAACTGACTCATAAAGGCACTTAGCTACAACAATGCCATTGGAATAAGTCGCTGTTCTGATAGAAGGCTGCAAAACTAAGCTAAACTAAACTAAACCAGAAAGTAGGTCAAGAGTCATTGGGAAAACATATCTGTATCTTTCAGTAGGGTTTGCAGGAGCATTGCTCTCAGAAATGAAAAGTATTGCTTTCAGATTTTTAGGTATTAGTTTTCTTTTAAATTCTAGAGCAGTTAGTTTCAAAATGTGGCCCGTGAAAATCTGGGTCCTCAATGCTTTTTGGGGGTCTAAGAGAAAAACTATTTTCATAACAAGACTAAGATGCCATTTGCCTTTGAAAACTCTTACTCTTTCATGAGAATACAGTGGAGTTTCCCAGAGACTATATGACGTATGATAAAATGCAGAGAGATTGAACATAGAAGCAGATGTGAGAATCCAGCTGTCTTCCACTAAGCCAATATTAAAGATGTTTTTTTAAATGGAACACAATGCTATTCATTGAACTATTTTTACTAGGGGTGGGGGGATTGGTTAATATTTATTTTTTTCCTCAAACTATATCATTTATATTAGCATATTTATTACTGTTTAAAAATGAATTAATTTTTTCTTTTTCAGCATTAAATGCTGGTACTGTAAATATCAATAGACATAAAGTGCTTGGAGTCCTGGTGTGGCACTGTAGGATAAGCACTGGACTGCCAACCACAAGGCTGGCGATTAGACCTATCATCCACTCCTCAGAACCCATACTCGGGGTCACTATGAGTTAGAACTAACTCGATGGCACTTAACAACAACAACATAACCTATATAGGTGTAAGCTGTCTGGGGTCCTTGAAAATTTTTGATAGTATAAAAGTGCCCAAGACCAAAAAGATCTAGAAGATACGTGATTTATCTGAACCTTATAATGCTATCTTAGTTAACTATGGGAGAACTTTTGAGGCACTCTTGGATAGTTAGCAGAGCCCTGGTAGTGTTGTGGGTTATGCATTGGGCTGTTAACTGTAGAGTCTGCGGTTTGATTCCACCAGTGAATCTGAGGGAGAGAGGTGAGGCTTTCTGTTGCTCATCACTTATAGCCTTGAAAAGCATATACAGATTTGCTATGATTTGGCACTAATTCCATGGCACACAACAACTTGGGTAATAGTAATGATACTAGCTTGAATACCCTCCTCATGGTTGGTACATAAGACACTTCAATAGAAATTTTAGGATGATAACTTTCAGCAAATCTGTGAAAGCAGTCGTCAAGGCATTGGTATTCCTTTTTTTATAAATAAGAAAAGTGAGGTTTAGAGATGTTAAGTGAATTTCCAATGATTATATAGATAAGGACTCCTGGTGTGGCACTGTATGATCAGCACTAGACTGTGAACCACAAGGCTGGCAGTTCAAACGCACCAGCTGCTCCTTGGAAACCCTATACTGAGTCGCTGTGAGTCAGAACTGACTTGATAGCACTTAACAACAGCAACAACCTGACAAAATAGAGTTCTTGGGTGTACACACTTTGAACACTAAAAGCTTGGTAATCAAATTCCAAAAAAAAAAAAATCAGCCCTTAGAAACCCTGTGGAGCACAGTTCTATTTGACTCATATGGGTGACCATGAGTCAGAGTTGGCTCTAAGGCAACTAGTAAAAAACACAACAAAATAAATAACCTAATACTCTGAGTGCTACTAATATGTGTGAAATTCACTGGCCAAGAGGAAAAATGGGATAAAATATTCCTGAGGGAAAAATACAAAGAAACAATGCTCTAGTGTTTATAAATACAGCATGGATGAAATGCTACCTTATGAGAATGAAGACACAGAGTATAATGGTCTATAAAGTCTGTACACTGAGTATGTGCTGGTGATGCCCATGCCCTAGGAGAAAGGCAAAGTGTGCGTTGGTAGAAAGACTGTGATATGTGTAGCTCACAAGGAAACAGTTCCTTATAGAGCGACACTGGAAGCTTCTTAGTTCTGCCATTGGAATTGTAAAGGGTGAGAAATCGGAACCTTTTTGAAAAGTGACCATAGGATGATTAGCATATAGTGTTCTGGAAAGGGAGCAAGGAGCAAGTCAGGTGGGAGTAATTTGTAAGTTGCCTGTGGTATAAATTGTGTCTTTGAATAATTTCAGCACCAGGTTTCTACTTGAGTCTTTTGGAAATATCAAATATTCTGCTCTGCAGTTCTTTATGTCTAGCAGATGTTGCTTTATGCTTTTCAACTCAATATATCCAAGGAACATGATATCATATAACATACTTTTAAAAACAGAAGAGGAGAAAGCAGTAAGTTGGCTTCTATCAGACTTGATGACATCAAGGAACTTAAAAAAAGGTCATACTTTTAGCATAGCATATCTGTAGTGCAAAAGAAGAATATAATCTCACAAGAACTGAAGTAATGTGTTTATTGACATAAAACTATAATGAAAGAGTGTTCCGTAACATTTTTGCAGGGAGTATAAACATTTGACAGGCTGCCTAAGGATGGTAGTTTATTAATAGTTGTTTGCTTCCTCCCATTCTCCACTTCCTAATATTTCAAAAACGAAATGTTTCCTTGCAACATTCACCTGTGATAAAAAAAAAAAAAAAAAACAAAGCCAAAGAAGTCAAACCAAACAAATCCCCAAAAACCCCTGCCTTCCGTGTCTTGAGTGTCTTGAGGTTATCACAAGTCTATTCAGCTACTGAATATTATTAAAGTCAAAACATTGTGTTGATTCATCAGTACTAAGCTATTAGATTTTTGCTTTATGTAAGGTTTGAAAGCCAGGCTTGATATAGATGGTATGTTTACATAACAATGGTGTTATTCAATGACCTTGCATTTTTCCACTCATGCTATCTTAATGGAAATTTAATGGAAAATTCTTGCCAGAATAAACACATTCCTTCAGGAGGGAAAGACTGAATATAACTTTTAGTTCAACTACACTTCTTTCTTCTGAACAGATAACCTAAATTATTTGCCAATAGCCATCATTATACTTCCCTCAGACCATAGTACGTACTTCAGTCTCCCATGAGGCTAAGAGTTGTAGGAGACACAAATGAGATACATCATCTTGAACTATGTTATTGTGTGCTATCAAGTTAGTTCTGATTGATTCATAGTAATTCTGGGTAGCACTTCCGAGAAGCAGCTGGGTTTACCGCCGATCTTGTGGTTACCAGTCTTGTGTTTATCTAGCAGCGCCACACGAGGACTCCATCTTGAACTATAATACTACACAAACAAGAGTATTGGGCATCTACCTGTTTGACATGAAAAAAAAGAAGAAAAAAAAAAATCTCAAAATTAACCTGGCAGACATTCTATAAATTGGCTTTACCTATTCTGCTAACCTGCTAATAATCACAGAAGAAAAAAAAAAAAAAATTGCTGTTTTTAATTTTTTTTTTTTTTAAGAAAGATTTTTTTATTCACTTTTAACTTAAGAATCGAGTATATAAACTCTAAAGTGAAAACACTGGCTGTAATAATGGTCACTGAGGAAGAAGAGAAGGGGAGGGTGAGATGTAGATGCTGACAGGTAATCAGGAGGACTAGGGCCAGGGAGGAAGGAAGAAACCCTTAAATTGAGGGATGGAGAAGGCAAACACTGGACAATGAAAACTTGGGAAAGAGATTCACGCAAACGGGTCTGTGTCCTCCTGTTGGCATATTTCCAACATCCACACATCATCATCCCAGGGTTGCTACTAGGGAAACATTTTAGTGATTATTCATTCACTCATGCAACCAGAATTAATAAAGTAGGAAGTCAAGGCTGAGAGAATCATTTTTAATAGAACAAAACTGGTTTATTAGCTGATTTCTGCTAAATACTCAGATATATTGCATTTGTTTGTTGCAGTAGCCAATTATTTGATTTTTTTCTGGCAAACTAGTTGGAATTTAAAGTGATGGATATATTTATATTGTATTAAAATTGAACTATTATAAACTAATTATGGGAAAGACCAGTTTAAATGTGAAAGTGTTCACTCACTATTAAAATATTTTTGTTTTACTGTATTCTTTATTTTAAATATGTACAGTCAATAAAACCAATTTAGGAAAGCATTACTTCCCAGAAGTTCTTGAGATGTTAAAATCAATTTAAAATCCTAATACAAAGATGCTAGATTGCCAAATATTGTCCTCATTTCAATTGTATTTTTAAATGATTGAATAGAGAACAAATGCATCATAGCTGGAAATTTCCTGGTTAACTAGCCATTATTTCCCTATCTTAATACACAATAAACTTAATATTTCTATTGTACATCTTTTTTTAAATGTTGTTGTTAGTTGCCATTGAGTTGGCTCCAATATATCGGATCCCAATGATGCACAACAGAGTGAAATACTTCCTCATGGCTGCTGCCACTGTACCAATCCATCTTTTTGGGGATATTTGTCTATTTGTTGACCTTCCACTTAACCAAGCATGATGTCCTTCTCCAGGAACTAGATCCTCCTGATACCTATGAGAGATAAAGTCTCTTCCTAGCTTCTAAGGAGCATTCTGGCTGTACACCTTCCAAAAGCCATAACTCAAATGCATCCATTCTTTGAAGGTCTTCCTTATTCATTTTTCAACTTCCATATGCATCTGAAGCTATTGAAAATACCATGGCTTGAGTCAGGTACACCTTTGTCCTCAAACTGATATCTTTGCTCTTGAATACTCGAGAGAGGTCTTGTGTTGCAGATTTACTTAATACAATACTTCCTTTGATTTCTTGAGTGCTTCTTCCTGGTGTTGATTGTGTGGAGACATGCAAAATGAAGTCTTTTATGACTTCAGTCTTTTCTCCATTGTAAGTATTTTTGTTTTCTTTACATTGAGGTGCAATCCATACTGAAGGCTTTTATCTTCATCAGTTAGTATTTTAGGCTCTTTGATTTCCAGCAAGTAAGGTTGTGTCATCTGCATTATCTCCGGGTGTTAATGAATCTTCCTCCAATCTTGATGCCACATTTTTTCCCATACAATCCAGTTTTTCACAGTATTCTTTCATCATATAAATTGACTAAGTATGTTGAAAGGCTACAACTCTGATGCATACCTTTGCTGATTTTAAACCATTCAGTATCCCCTTGTTCTGTTTGACAGCCTATCCGTGTATTTACAGGTTTGTCATTAGCATAATGATGTGTTCTGAATAGCTATGTTATCTGTAGCTTGTCATTATCCACACAGTCTAAAGATTTTTCTTAGTCAATAACTGACAAGTAAACATATTTCTGGAGTCCTGGTATGGTTCTGTAGGTTAATGTACTAATGTAAGGTGGGTTTGAACCACAAAGTCGGCCGTTTAAGTTCACCAGTCGTTCCTCAGAAACCCAATACAGGGTCACTGTGAGTCAGAACCGACTCCACAGCACTTAATAACAACAACAACAAACATTTTTCTCTGGTATTCTTTGCTTTAAGCCAAGATCCATATGACTTTAGCAGTGATTCCTGGTTACTCATCCTTTTCTGAATCGGGCTTGAATTTCTGACAGTTTGATGTACCGTTGCAACCATTTTTGAATTATCTCCAGTTGAACTTTAAGTGCATGTGATATTAATGATATTGTTTGATGATTTCTGCATTCTATTGTGTCACCACTCTTTGGAATGGATACAATTATGGATCTGTTCAATTCGTTGACCAGGTAGCTGTCTTCCAAATATCTTGGCATAGATAAGTGAGTGCTTCCAGTGCTGCATCAGTTTGTTGAAAAACTTCAATTTGTATTCTGCCAATTCCTGGAGTTTTGCTTTTTGCTAGTGCCTTCAGTGCTGCTTGAACTTCTTTCTTCGATACCATTGGTTCATGATCATATGCTTCCTCTTGAAATGATTGAACTGCATAAACTTCCATCTTACTTTGATGCTTACTGCGTAGTCAGTATTTTAGCCACAGAATATTTCAGTATTGCAAGTCAAGGTATGGATTTTTCTTCAATTCTTTCAGCATGAGAAATGCTGAGCATGTTCTTTCCTTTTGGATGTCGAACTTCAAGTCTTTGAGCATTTCATTATAATGTTTTGTCTTCTCTAGCTGTCCTTTGGCATTTTCTGGTAAACTCTTTTACTTCCTCATATCTTCCATTTGCTTTGGCATCTCTTTGCTGGAGATCAAGTTTCAGATTCTCTTTGACATCCAGTTTGGTCTTTACTTTCTTTCTTCTCTTTTAAATAACCTTGTACTTTCTTCCTGTATGATGTTCTTGATGCCATCCCACAACTTTTCTGGTCTTTCGTCATTAGTGTCTAATGCATCAAAACTATTCTTGAGTTTGTTTCTAAATTCAAGCTTCTATTTGGCTCTCATGAAGTTGTTTTAATTTTCTTCAGCTTCAGCCTGAACTTGTATCTGAGCAATTGATGGCACTGGCCTTATTGATGCTATTGAGTTTCACCATCATCTTTTCCCACAGATGGAGTCAATTTGATTCCTGTGTAGTCTACCTGGTGAGGTCCATGTGTGCAGTTGCCTTTTATTTTGTTTAAAAAGGGTATCTGCAATGAATAAATCATTGGTCTTGCAAATTTCTATCATGTGATCTCCAGCATCATTTCTATTACCAAGGTCATGTTTTCAAATTATTGGTCTTTCATCTTTGTTTCCAACCTTTGCATTTCAGCCACCATTATCAATACATCTTGATTACAAGTTGGATCAATTTCAG
The DNA here is from genome assembly GCF_000296735.1 of Chrysochloris asiatica. NCBI lineage: Eukaryota > Metazoa > Chordata > Mammalia > Afrosoricida > Chrysochloridae > Chrysochloris > Chrysochloris asiatica. The sequence continues at coordinate 24,465,282 of NW_006408531.1, forward strand.
TTGGTGGAATTCTTCTGTTTCATCATCGTTGGCTTTAGTGATTAGTGAATACATTTGAGTAATAGTGGTTTTAAATGGCCTTCCTTGTAGGTGTATTGATATTATACTGTCATAGACAACATTGTAATTCAGACTAGATCTTGACATTTTCTTTCTTACTTCAAGATAGGTCTTGAAATGTACTTTTTGACAATGAAAGTTAAGTCATTCCTTTTGAATTTGTCATTTCTGGCATTGCAAACCATATGATTGTCAGATTCAAAATGGCTAATACCAGTCCACTTCAGCATATTAATGTGTAGGATCTTTATGCATTCCATTTCATTCTTGACAAGTTTCAATTTACTTAGATTCATACTTCATACAGTACATATTCTAATTATGAATGGATGTTTGCAGCTGTTTCTCCTCATTTTGAGTTGTACTTCATCAGCAAATGAAGATCCTGAAAACTTTACTCTATTTGCACCACCATGGTCACCTGTATTTGGAGGCAGCAACTCTTCTCCAGTTGTATTCTGAGTGCCTTCCAGCCTGAGGGACTTATCCTCCAGCACTACATCTGATAACATTCTGCTGGTATTCATAATGTTACCATCTTCTGGTACTGTCACTAACCATGTTCCTCTGCTGTTCGTAAGGTTTTCAGTGAGTAAGCATTCAGAAGGAGTCCACCTCTCCTTCTTCCTTGTCTGTCTTCATCTGGAAGCTCTGCTAAAACCTGTCCACAATGGGTGACAACGGCGGTATTTAAAATACTGGTGACAAGTTATCACAATATGAAACTAACACATGTGGGTGGGTGGGTTTTCTTTAATTCCATTTTAGAAATTTGTATATTAATTTTAAAGAAAATATTTTATCTGATATAAAAAATATTCAATTTTTTTCTTTCATTGATAGTACTTACAAGTATATATATTAAAATAGTTAAGATACCTATTGGTATCTTAACTATTCAAAGTTTTCAAATGAAATATTTTAAAATTTGAACATTTTAATATTAGATATACTTATTAGTAAAAGTTAAGTTATTCTCTATTAGAGTTTAACAGCAAAATAAATTATCTTTGTATTTCCTATTCAACTCCAAATATAAAATTGAAATTCAAATCATGCTCCATTCGTTGGTAATAGATACTTGCTATATAAGGATTGACTGAATTTGTTTTATAAATATAAATGCTAAATATTAAAGGTGATATAAAGTTAAACCATAATTTAATTATTAGTATGGAATCCTAAAATAGCCTGTTCCTTCCTAAGAGCAAAGTTTTAAGTTTAATGGTCTCAAAATTAAAGTAATTTTACTGAAATGTATATTGAAAAATAATTGGTCATATTGCTAATTGGTCTTTTACCTCATTTCTTTACATAGAATGAAATTCTTAGCTCATTCTAGAGCATTTTATACTGTAAACAGTTTAAAAGTACTTATCACTGTGACTTTACTAAAGGTAATTTAAGGAGTTTTTGAATTTTGTTACTGTGCTATGATATTTTACAAATTGTGCTACTTTTTCATGTTTTCTTCTGAATTTATAGTCGCAGATATGGCCACTACACTATGAACCAGGAAAATACCACCAAAGTCACAGAGAAGCCATCATTTGACCGATCAAATTCCCAGGATTCTTTGGATGACGTATCTATGGAAGACTATTTTACAGAACTAGATGATATCGAGAAATCTACTGAGAACAGACGAGAAGAACAAGAGGTGGTTGTTGTCAAAGAGCCTGATGGTAAAACTATATAAATAAAACTTTTTTTTTTTTTTTTTTCCAATCTATATTTATGGGAAAGAATGTATGGAAGAAGAGAGAGGAGGAAAAAAAGAAACTAGAATAACCTAAAAGACAATATTAATTGTCTTTCACCTTGAATATTACTGGGTTATGGCAGATTTGGAGCCCTGCTGTGGTGCTTTATGGTAAGCACTGGGCTGCTAATCACAAGGTCTGTGGTTCAGAACCACCAGCTGCTCTTTAATGTTCTTAATTTTATTGGTTTGAAATTTGCTTTACTCTAACTAGGGCTTCCTTGTCATAGCCCTGCCTTCTGGTGGACGAGCCCAAGTCTGTACTCCTTTAAATGTTTGAGGATAGCGATCTTATTTCTGGAGTCCTGGTGTGGTGCTGTAGGATAAGCACTGGACCACAGGGTTGTTTTAATTGCAAGGTTGGCAGTTCAAACTCACCAGCCACTACTCGGAGACTGTACATAGAGTCACTATGACTTGGAACTGACTCGATGGCACTTTAACAACAACAGTCTTGTTTCTAGCCAAGTCCTTTTTAGAGGGACAGTTCACATAAGCCAATCTTTGTGGGTGGTTTTCAGAACTATCCCTATCCTGATTATACTATCTTTCAAAGTTTGCTTATTCCAGATTGTGTGAAATGCTACAAGTTTAGCCAACTAGTCCAAAACTATAGATTTGGGAAGGGTAAGACAATGTTAACTTTTCTGCATCTTTCTTCTATTTTGTCTGTAATTTATCTAAAATCTCTTTCCAATAATATTTTTTATAGCCTCCACTATTGTACATGGTAGTCTGGAAACAAATTCCCAACTTTATATTTCTTAAAATTTGTTGTTGTTGTTGTTTAGTGCCGTTGAGTCGGCTCCGACCCATAGCGACCCTGTACAGGGTTACCGAGGGTGTAAATCCTTACGGGAGTAGAAAGCCTCATCTTTCTCCCGCGGAGCAGCTGGTAGTTTCGAACCGCTGACCTTAAGGTTTGCAGCCCGATTCGTAACCACTACGCTAAATTTATGTATTGTTTATTCAACCACTTAACTTCAAGAGCTCACCAAGTTTCTGATAAGCAATATTATCACCTATTCTATTAGTTCTTTTCTTTTTGCTTCATCTTATCTATAATATTTACATTTTTGTGTATAAATTTACATAAATGCCAAATAGGTGCTATTGTTAATGCCTCTTGGACCACTAACAAAGACCTATTTCTCAATAGAATGCGTACTTAACAAATAGCTTGGAGCCTGTTGTCTAAGTAGCTAAATCTATGCAATTGCGGTTTTCTCTCTTGTTACAACATTGCTTTAAAAACCTGATGTGGTTTTAAAAAGAAAAAAATTGGAATTTTCCATAATTTACCATTTCTGAAATTTAAACAGATACACACGTATGATCATCTTATTCTTTTGCTTGGTACCCCTTAATTTTACTTTCATTCATTTTCTAATACATTATTGTTAAGATCAAGCTTATTTGTGATAATTAATAGTACCTCTCAAAAACTTTCTGTTTCAAGAAACCAGAGGCATACAAGTGGTTTGCTGAATAAGAGAAAATGTTAGAGAAAGCAGCATTTAAGCCTAATTTACATTATCTCACCATTGGTCATTAGCAGTTTCATAATTGTTTGAGGTTAAAATAAATTCACTTATTACCACTCACAATGGGATCGTTACAAATACATCCACATGCCCAAGCCCTTTATTCAGCTATGAGTTGACTGAGTTTTACCTCTACTTTTTAACAGAACAACTGACTATTGTACTAATCTTGTTTATTTTTCTTGTCCTGACAATACCAGCTTTTTCTGGCAATTTGGTTTTATACACCTGTACTGAATTCTACCTTAGCATTAATAGTAATGACTTACTTTTTATTTCACTAAACATTTTTTGTTGTCTGGCAAACAGTTTTGTAGCCAAGGTTATAAATAGTTTTTTGCCTAAAAGGAGTTTATAGTATAGAAGGGTAGACAGGCAATCAGTGTTACACCAAATGATTATGGACTGCTACAATAGTGCTTTGCAAAGCTCTTCCCACCTAATGTACACACATTGGGTTATAAAGGCACCCAGGGTCTATGCTGAGTTTTAGAAGAGAAAATGGAGCTTGCTTAAGGCTAAACTCCTGCACAAAGCAACCTGGCTGTCAGAGGGCAGAGATGGGGTACAAATCCAGGTCTTTTTTTTTCCTAAGCCTGTGCATTTTCACTTTTCTTCCTTACGTATAAACATGCATCTTGGAGCAAATCGATTCTAGTTGTCTTCCTCTTTGGACATAATTAGGCCCTACATTTTATTTGCTGTACTGTTTACTTCCTGCTTTCAGTAGTTTGAATTGATTCCATTATTTAATTAGTTTCCTATAATAAGCTCTTTGCTGAAAAATCGTCTGCTGCTTTTTTTCTTAATTTGTTAAAATAACATGAATTTGTTGTGCTGAGTAGGAGGATTAAAAATTAATATGGAATTGATTAGTTCCTGATGTCCAGATGCTCTTTACTTCTTTCTGTATTCTCTGTCAGCTATAGTGAACAGACAACAAGTATTTCCATAAATTAGTGTTGGACTCTTGGGTATTTAAGACTCTGGCTGGCTGCATATAAGCCAAGAAACTGGACTTTAATGCATGTCCCCAGCATTACCTTCCTTCTGTAACTCAATGGAAGTAAGTTATCTTTTCATTGCTTTCTCATCTCTTGAAGGGAAACAGTATCATATCCCTAGTTAATGAGCAGAGAAGTTGTAGAGGTTAATTACATGTGAAGCCATTTAAAATTTTTAATTGAGTACACATGAAATGGATCTAAAATTTGATATCTTGGTGGTTGTAGTTTATGGCAGTTGTCCAAGTTTCAGATAATAATTGTTAGCACTGTGGTTTTGTTGTAATAGAAGAGTTTAAGAGTTTTAAACAACTTGAAAATAAAGTAAAAGTTCTCATATTTTAAAAAATGTAAATACCATTTCTCCCTCCCCTCCCCCCAACTCTGGTGTCTTAGAGGGAGAATTGGAAGAAGAATGGCTAAAAGAGGCTGGTTTGTCCAATCTCTTTGGAGAGTCTGCTGATGATTCACATGAAAGCATGGTGTTATTATCAACATTGACTCGGACCCAGGCAGCAGCTGTTCAGAAACGGGTAGAGACTGTCTCCCAGACCTTGAGAAAGAAAAACAAACAGTACCAGATTCCTGACGTCAGAGACATATTTGCTCAACAGACAGAATCAAAGGAAAAAGTAGGTGTTTTTTGTTTGTTTTTTTCCCTTATGTTAAGGCAAAGTGATTATTGCTTAGAGTCTACTGGGCCAATCCAGTTTTTTGTTCAAATCATTAAAAACGTAATGAGCACCTAGGCATTCCAGGCATTGAGTCTCCAAGTTGGCAAAGAACAAGTGGCTTAACTCCTACCCTGATGGGGCAGGAAACTAAGTAAGTTAGAATCCAGTGTGAGATTCCTTGTGTTAGGGGTGGATGGTGCCCTTGTTGCTTTAGAGGTGGGCCTCGCTTCATTAAGTTGATAGGAAGACTTTCCACACCATGAGAGCTCCAATTGGTAATTATTGAAACATAGAAAGTAGATGACTATTGTGTACTAATTCTTCTAGGAGTATTTAAGGAGCTCTGGTAGCGTAGTGGTTACAAATTAGGCTGTGAACTGCAAGGTCAACAGTTTGAAACTACCAGCTGTTCCACGGGAGAAAGATGAGGCGTTCTGATCCCATAAAGATATACAGCCTTGAAAACCCTGTACAGGGTCGCTATGAGTCGGAACAGACTCAACGGCACACCAACCAACCAATAGGAGTATTTAATTTTTCGTTGACTCCTTTCAGAATGAATGGACATAGAGTACGATGGAGCTAATTGCAGCTGAATTACAAAAGTAGGAACCCTGGGACATGGAGAAACTTCCGTCTTAAGCCTAGTACTAAGCACTCTGCACATCATGAAGATGTCAGTGCAAATGAAGCAGTTATATCTGGTAGAGACTGTGGGATGCATGTGAAGAGATATCAGGGAAGGTATGGTACAAGTACAAGGATTGTGTGACCGAGAACGGTGTGCTCCAAACAGCCAGTTGTTGAACTATTTGTTACTTGTCTGTGAAGAGATAAGGAAGTTGCACTGGTAGAATTATGAATTGATATTCATCTTACATTAAGAAAGTCTTACTAACACCTCCATCCTCCCCACTATTACACACTGTCCCCAAAGCAGGGGGCGGAATGGAAAGAAGTCACTTGAACCTACTTAATGTGCTAAAAGTCAAAGTTGATTTACTTTATGATGTATCCCTAGACCACACTTTGAGTAGCTCTAGCTTAGAAGACCCAATAGTGGTGTTGGAATGAGATCAAAGAAAGGGCTACCTTGGATGATGACTGTAGTGACCACAATGACAGTAATAATTGCTTCCACCATTACTGAACACTTAGTGTGCTTGCTACTCCTCACACTTTATCTTAAGTCTTCTAAAGTACTATCATTTCCTTTCTATAGCTGAGGCTCATAGACTTTAGTAAATTGCTCAATGTCCCATAGATAGTAAACTCCAGTCTGACTGACTCTAAAGGACATGCTTTTAACTGCTCTCCATCATTGCTATATTTGTATTTGAGGTTTTTTTTTCTATACATGATTCTAATGTCAAACAAATTAAATATGAGATTCTATGTATACTATAAATATAAGGCAACACATTTTATGGTTCTTTAGAAAAAGTGGAGGAACAAAAGGATTTAAATGTATATTATACATTTATGTATATTTAGTACTTTTCTGTAAGAGTTTTTTCATTTTTTATGAACATTTTATTCTTCAGTATAATTCTGTATAGCTGCAGATTGCTACTCCATTTTTGTGGTTAGTTATGGCTCAAACCCAGACAATTTATGGGAGTTTGAGGTCACTAGTTTCTATAGACAGGTCACTTGCTGCTCTGAGGGACACCCACTAGAATGGAAGGATTGGACGAAATGTCCACCTATGGAAAAACAAATGGTAGGGAAATGTGCAATATTATAACATTTCTTTCCCAATTAAAAAACCCTCCCTAAGGAAGTTAAAATACAAACTGCAAAACACAAGGTCAACAGTACAAACTCACCATCTGTTCCTTGGAAACCTTATGCAGGGTCTCTATGAGTCAGCATCAACTCAACAGCACTTAACAACAAGGGAGTTAAAAGGAAGTAAAAAGGAGCGATAAGCAGAGGGCTGATCCTAAGCAAAATATGTACTGTGGAATTCCTGAAAGTCTTTAAGAGAATGTTGCTCCTTGGTACAAGGAGCATCATTTTCCAGCAAATTCCTGGTAATATCTAAACCACATGGTTTGAGTCCATGGTAACTAGTGGATTGTGTCATCTGGAGTCATTAAGCGAGAAATAGTGCAAGCAAGTGAAAATAATGTTAACTTGCTTATAATGCATGCCTTTAATGGAAACAATGCCAGCCATTAGAAATTCGCTGCATATCCCTTATCCCTCAAGCAAACACGAGCTGGCTATCTTCATGTGCAGTTCTTGTGTTCTCAGAGTAAGAATATATTCACCTTCTCCATTTTAAATGCTTCCGCATGAATCCCTTGCTGACACTAGGAAATATAATACAGAAATGAATACCATCTGCCCTGTCATCTTCAATTGCTGAGAAAAACAATTCTAACCACATGCTCCAAAATATGTGTTCATATGTAAGATTAGAATCACTCACTGTGCTCCGAGTGCTGTAGCGGGTGAGCCTTCTGCAGACTTGTGGGCAGAGGTATTGCTCTGTCCTGAGGTGATTGAAGTGTTCTCATACGACATCTATGATTTAGTAGTGACTGTACTGCCCTAAGGAGCTCTGGTGGCATTGTAGGCTAAGGGTTGGGCTTCTGACTGCAAGGGCAGCTGTTCAAACCCACTAACTGCACCTCAGAAGAATGATGAATCTGTCTGCTCCCGTAAAGATTTGCAGTCTTAAAATCTAAGAAGCTGTGTAGTGTTGCAATGAGTCTGAATTGACTGAGAGGCAGCAAGTTTGGTTTTAGTTTGGTGCACCGTCACCGTCCCAGGTACAGTATAATGGCCAGTACACATCTACCTCAGTGCTGAGACCGGAGGTTGAAGGGTGAGTCCTTGGCTAATGTTGTTGATGTTACATGCCGTTGAGTTGGTTCCAACTCATAGCAACCATGTAGAGGGTTTCTGAGGAGCGGCTGGTGAATTTGAACCATCAGCCTTGCAATTCAAACTGACCTTCGTTCCTGTGCATTATCCCAGTAACATGAGATAAAGTGCATGGTGACACAGGTTGTTTTCTGTTTTTTTTGTGTACAGATGAAAATCTAGTAGATTATTTTAAAAATCATTCATTCAGACCCTTCTTTCTGAGGCCTGAATTTCTTTTGAAGCCACATTTAGAAAAAAGGCCTCATTGTAGTGGTTACAAATTGGGCTGCTAACCTCAAGGTCAGCAGTTCAAAACTACCAGCTGTTCCACAGGAGAAAGATGAAGCTTTCTGATCCCATAAATATTTACAGCCTCAGAGACCCAATACAGGGTCACTATGAGTCGGAACCAACTCCACAGCACATCACCACCACTGGTGAGAAGACCAGCCATGTCTGTACCATGTCTGTAAATTCTTGGAGGGCTACATTCTTCAGGTGCAATGGCCCCAACACTTGGAAAAAGAGTTTTGGCAAACATCAGAGCTCTTGTTTCCTGTTTAGTAATTTAGCTTTAATTTAACATGTATTACTCTTAGCTCTTTTTGTTTTTAATTAAAAAAAATATATATATATATATTTTGTTACCTGTATGTCAGCTTGTATTTTTATAATAGCATTGTTAGATTGCATTCTCATACCATACAGTTTACTCATTTAAAGTGTACAATTCTGTGGCTTTTTGTATTTTCACAGTTGTATAATCATTACTACAGTTCTTTTTAGCACATTTTTATGACTTCATATAAACAACTCCTCATTTTTTTACAGCCCTTCCCTTACCCCCAGCCTTAGGCAGCCTTTAATCTACTTTCTGTCTCTTTGGATTTGCCTGTATTGGACATTTCATGTAAATGGAGTCGTGTTTGTGGGACATTGTGACTGGCTTCACTCAGCCTAATGTTTTCAACATCGCTGTTGTGGTGACTATCAAGACTTCATTTCTTTTTATTGCCAAATAAGCCAAACAGTATGCCATTGTATGGCTATATCAGATTCTGTTTATGCCTTCATCAGCTGATGGATGTTACTGGCTTTTGAACATGTTAAATCTTTTCCCTTCACTGGTAGCATGATGGGGACTTGGGATGCTCTTCATATTCTTCACAGGGCTTAGTATTGTACCAATCACAGGTCATCATACATTTGTCAGATACTGCCACCCCCTCCCAGCTGGTATTCTTATAATTCTGAGTGTACATCTTATACTATAAAGGTTGGTAACAGAATTATTTATAATACCATTTTCTCTGGTCGTAATTTGGAAATGACTAAATGGCCCATTTTCTATCTTTAGGCTCCAGATGGCACTGAATCTCAGTCAGTCAGAACAAATGAAAACAAACACCAAGGAAAAGATGGTATGTTGGACCTATTCTCTTGTATTTTCCCATTTATTACTGTAACAAACAGATACAACCTTGTAAAACATTCGTTCTTAATTCTAGTAAACAAATTGTATTAAAATACTAAGGTGCATTGCATGGATAATTACATGAGACTGAACATATAGTGGACTCTTTGTTTTTTAAAAAACGCTTGTAACTCTCTCTTTGTTCCAACATTCACATATTCATATCCTTCCTGGGTGTTTATCATGTGTGTCACTGCAGGATAATGCACTGGACCGCAAGGTCCATTTGAACCATAAGGTCAGCAGTTTGAACTCACCAGCCGCTCTTCAGAAATCCTATACAGGGTTGCTATGAGACAGACTGACTGGTCGGCTTTTAACCAAAACAATAGATACTATACAGAGAGATTCAGTTCAGTATACGCAAGAGTCCAATGTGGTGGATATTTGTCTTTGTTATCTAGTGCTGCTATAACAGAAATATGCAAGTGACTGGCTTTAACAAACAGAAGCTGATTTTCTCAAAGTTTAGGAGGCTAGATGTCCAAATTTAGAGTGTCAGATCTAGAAGTCTTCCTTTCTCTGTCTGCTCTGGAATAAGGACCTTGTCTGTTCTCAACTTCTGTTCCGGAACAATCTTTATGTGACTTGACATCCCTCTGTCTCGCCCTTTGTTCTACTTGCTTGTTTAATCTCTTTTGTATCTCAAAAGAGATTGACTCATGATAACACCCCACATTCCTCCCACCTCACTAACAGAAAAAGACAACCCATTCCCAAAGGGGATTAGAATCAGAGTCAGAGAGGTTAGGAATTATAATACATGGTTTTTTATTTGGGGGGGGGGCACATTTCAGTCCATAAAGTACTGTTCTCAACCCCCTTTATGGATGAAAGAGCTAAGGCTTAGAGGTGTAAAGTCATTTTCCATAGCTCACACATCTAGTAGATGGAGCCAGAACGTCTATTTATATAACCAGCATCACAATCTCTAGCAGAAGAGGAAGTTAGCCTTTATTATATCTCACATTTATTGCTAGCTTTGTTTCTTTTTAATTCTAAAGAAATTCTATTTTGTTACATATGTCAGCCTATAATTTTTTTTTATAACAGAATTGAGATAATATTCTCATACTGTGCCAATCAGCCTTTGAAAGTGTACTGTTTGATAGTTTTGGGAATCTTGTTCTTAAATCATAAGCTCTTAATTCGTAAACGAATTGCTTTTCAAAGGGTTGCTTTTTTTTTTTTTTGCATAATTTATCACAGTTCTCCTTTTTAACCTTATCCATATTTGTGATTTCAGAAATGAATTAGAAATTCAAAGCATGGATAAAAATAAATATGAAGATTTTATTACTTTTTTATCAAGAAAGAAATCATAGTTACTTGATTTGGTTCTGAACAGGAAAACCATTCTAAATTAAGGTCATAGAGTTAAACTTCAAAAACTTAGCCCTTAATGGATTGGCACTGAACAAAAAATATGTCAAAGCTGGTAACTGTTGCAGCTAGATTACTCCAGGTCAGGGACTTGCAGTTTTTGAGACCTGGTTCCTGGAGTGGTCATGACATCAATAGTATTGTGTTTGGATTAGAATTAGTGATCTGGTAAATGGTGAAGGACTGAGAGGTGTTCCCAACCTTTCTAGAAGAATCACTTGTTAGTCCAAGATTGTATGGGGCATTTTGGAGTCTTTGGACATTCAGTATCTCTCTTTTTCCTTCTGTATTTTCCTCCTGTACCCTGACTTCCAAACAAATAAAACCTGTCTATATCTATGTATGTTGTTGTTAGCTACTGCTGAAATGGCCCCTGACTCATCATGACCCTACATACAATAGCATGAAATGATGCCTGGTCCAACGTTCTTCCATGCTTGGATGTAGAGCAGACTATTGTGATCCATAGAGTTTTCATTGGCTGATTTTTTCCCAGGCCTTTCCCCCTGGTCTGTCTTAATATGAAAATTCTGCTGAAATCTACCCAGCATCATAGCATCATGTCAGTCTCTACTGACAGGGATGATGGCTATTCATGCAGGGCCATTGGCCAAGAATCATAGGCAGGAACTCTACCACTGAAGCATTAGTGCCCCCACACACCTGGTGTTGTTGTTAAGTACTGTTCAGTTGGTTCCAACCCATAGTGAACCTACACAGGGTTTCCGAGGCTGCAAATCTTTACGGGAGCAGAAAGCCTCATCTTTCTCCTGTGGAACAGCTGGTAGTTTCGAACTGTCGACCTTGAGGTTAGCAGCCCGATTTGTGACCACTATGCTACCAGAGCTCCTTGTTAAATAGATATATTGTTGTTGTGAAGTCAGTTCCAACTCATAGCGACCCTGTCTAGGGTTTCCAAGGAGCAGCTGGTGTGTTTGAACTGCCAACCTTGTGGTTCACAGTCCAGTGCTGATCCTACTGTGCCAAGTAGATATATGAATGCTTGCATTTTTGTACATTCACAATTTGTCGTTGTGCTCTGTTGAGTTGATTCTAACGCATAGTGGCCCAGTAAAACAAGCTAGTACTGCCCTATAGGATTTCCAGGAGACCTGGTATGGTGCTGTGGGATAAAGCCTAGACCACAAGGTTGATGGTTCAAACTCAACAGCTGCTCCTTGGAAACCCTGTACAAGGTTGCTGTGAATCGAACCGAGTCGATGGCACTTAACACCAACTACAACATAGGGTTTCCAAGGCTGTAATCTTTAGGGAAGAAGACTAACACATCTTTCACCCACGTAGCGCCTGGTTGATTTTGAACCCCTGACCTTTTGGGGTTCAAACCTTAGCATTTCTGCTGTTAACCACTGAGCCTTTATATACACATATATGTTTCTATGTTTTTAACTATATAAGCACTTGCCATTTACTTTTATTAGAGGTACCTTTAGTTACATGTTTTATATTACTATGTTTTCCCAAATCTATTTACCAGCAACAAATAAGCTAAATTAGGCAGCATTGGACTGGTAGGGAGCTGGGTCATCAGAAGAGAGGAACTTCTTGTGTCAATGTCAATACGGTACCAGCTTTGGGGGAAGAGTGGCAATTGCTAAGCAGATACTGAGGAAAACATTGTTCGTTCTTGGTGTTTTCCTTCCTTGCCAGAGATTGTTATACAGGCTACATAAACAGAAGTTCTGAAAGTCCAGTTCATTATATGAGTACTTTCCAGCCTAACTTGCAGCAGGCAAGTGAAATGTGACAAATTTCTGTCTGATTTACATCTGTTTTTGCTGGAATGCTGCGAAGTGGGCATAGAGCCTCAAATCAGAATAACAAGAGAATCTGTGTCAAGCCATCCAAATCTGCGTAGTTACTACTGCACCTGTTTTCAGCAATGCCATGCTCCCTCTGCAGCCCATGAGCTAGTCAGTGATATGCAAACACAGAAGATGCAGAATAAAATACATGGGAAGCACTGTCTGCAGTTCAAAAGTGAAACGGTCGCAGCTTGAAATCCCAAAGTATGGGTAACATGATCTATTTTCAGTGCTTTCCCCTTGCTTGGGTTTCTATGCATGTAAATGTTATACGTTATTTTTCAAATTTTTAAAGTAATTAGCCTACTGTTAAGTATCAGTTTTAACTTTTCATAAAATGATACAGCCATGCTCATAGGAAATACCCAGTGCTTAATACGTTTAATATTAATCATACCCAAATAAACATTTGAAAACTTCTGTATTGATACATAAGAAGCCGGGTAGTGTAGTGTGTTACACATTTGGCTGCTAACTGCAAGATCAGAAGTTCAGATCCACTGGAGAAAGATGAAGCTTTCTGCTCCTATAAAGATTTACAGCCTCAGAAATCCCATATAGGGTCACTATGAGTCAGAACCGATTGACCGCACACAGCTGCCACCACCACCATATTGGTACAGATATTTTATTGTTTTCTTTTTGGATTTCTGTGGAGGGAGGCAAATACTTTTGTAAGATGCAAGCACTTCAGTAGACTTTGGGCAATCAAGGGACTTTAAGGACCTTTATAAACTATAGGTAGCCCAGCATCACTGTTCAATTGAAAAACAAAGGAGAATAAACCCAATCAAATATATGATTTACATGCTAGAACGTGAAAAGCCAAAAGATTTATCACAGTCTTTGTTCACTATTCTCTCAGAGAGTAGATAATTAATTCCTTAGATATCTTTATTAGTCAATTAACCATCTATTTCCCATGTTTTTTGTTTTTTGTTTTTTTTGTAGTAGTAACTCCACACGTCGCAGAAATGATTTTTCCTATCTGCTTAAACTTGATTTGCCAGTTGAAATTTTATCTTTTTATCTTTTACTGTGGTGAAAATATTTACTATGTTTTTGATAGACATTTGATGTCTTGAAGATGTTCTCAATTATAATCCCTCTGCTCAGTTTTGAATTCAGCACAGTTTACTTACTTGAAGGTGGTGGCTGCATATATTGTAATTTAGATGTGAGTGTTGAGGAGAAGTAATGATTTTAACATTTTGGTTCACAAACACCCAGCTACTGGGAAGGAAGCTTCTAATTTAAGAAAATGGCTAATCTTTTTTGTTTTTCCTGCATCTTAGAATGGTTTCCTGGGAAACATACATACATAGTCACCTAAAACCTAGAACAATACACACTGGTGTGAAAATAAAATTGTGCTTTGCCATTTATTCTAATACTCTACAAATTAGTTATAAAAGAGCATAGGTATTATAAAGTTTTAAACAATTATCACAGGCTATTAAAAACATAAATATGACATAGATAGCAGAAGATGAATATTAATAACATTTTTGATGATCAAGCTGCAATCAAAATGAATAGATAACTACTGGCGATTGGAATGCAAAAGTTGGAAACAAAGAAGGGCAATCCCTCATTCCACATCTTCATGTGAATCCAGCTTGAATTTCTGGCAGGTCCTTGTCTATTTACTGCTGCAACCATTTTTTAATTATCTTCTGCAAAATTTTACTTGCTAAAGATTGCAGGTTAGAATTGTGCAAAACCAATGACCTATTCATTAGAAATACATTTTTTTCAATAATATAAATAATGATTATACATATGGACCTCACCAGTTGGCATATACAGGATTCATATCAACTACATCTGTAGAAGGAGGTGATAGAAAAGTTCAGTACCCTCAGTCAAAACAGGGCCAGAAGACTATGAATTGTTCATATGCAAGTTCAAGTTGAAGCTGAAGAAAGTTAAAACAAGTCCAAAATATGACCTTAAGTATATCCCACCAGAATTTAGAATTTGCCTTAAAAATAGACTTGACACATTGAATGCTAATGAACAACTGAAAACCTAACAAGGATGCTATCAAGGACGTCGTCATACATGAAAAAAGCAGAAAGTCATTAAAAAGAAATAAAGGAAATAAAAGAACAAAATAGATGTCAGAAGAGACTTTGAAACTCCCTTTTGATCTTAGTGGTAAAGTGACTGTATTATGCTAAAGTGACTGTAAGAATGAAATAAAACAGCTGAACAGAAGACTTCAAAGGGGAACTTGAGAAGACCAAGTGAAATGACAAAAACCTGGACTTAGAAAACTCAAAGGAAAGAGCATGCTCAGCATTTCTCAAGCTGAAAGAACTGAAGAAAAAGTTCAAGCCTCGAGTTGCGATGTTGTGAGTTTGTATGGGCAAAATATTAAACAATTCAAGAAGCATCAAAAGAAAACGGAAGGATTACATAGAGTCATGGTACCAAAAAATAACTAGTTAACATTCAGCCATTTTAGGAGGTAGCATATGACCAAGAACTGATGATATTGAAGGAAGAAGTTCAGGGTGCCTTGAAGGCATTGACAAAAAATAAGGCTCCAAGAGTTGATGGAGGTGTTTCTCCTAATTGGTGTAACTCTGAAAGCATTCGGTATCTATGGCAAGAAATTTGTAAGACAGCTACCTGGCCAACTGGCTGGGAGAGACCCGTATCTGTGCCCATTCCATTGAAAGGTGATCCAACAGAATGTGAAAATTTTTGAACAATATTTGTTGTTAAATGCCATTGAGTTGATTCTGACTCATAGCTACTTTGTATAGAGTTTCTGAGGAGTGACTGGTGAGTTTGAACTGCTGACCTTGTGGTTCAAACTGACCTTTTGGTCCATTGCAATATCCTACAGCACCACATCAATAAAAAGGACTTCAATTCCATTTTCTACCAGCCTTTTAAAGCCCCATCATATCATTAATTGAAGAATTGTTGTTGTTGTTGTTGTTGAATAGTAAATATTAAAAGTGCCATGGGCTTCCTGAGGAACAGACAAACTGTCTTAGAAGAAGTGCAGCCAGAATACTCTTCAGAAACAAGAATGACTAGATTTTGTCTCTCATAGTTTGGATATGTTACTAGGAGAGATCAATCTTTGGAGAAGAACATCATGCTTTGTAAAGTGGAGGATCAGGGAAAAAGAAGAA
>NW_006408531.1:24481137-24481810 GCF_000296735.1 Chrysochloris asiatica
ACAACAATTGTGAGGATGCGTTGATGTGCATAGGATCACCATGAGTTGCAACAACAACAACATATCATTAATATCAAACCCAAGTAAAATTTTGCTGAAGATAATTAAAAAATGGTTGCAACACTAAATGGACAAGGAATTACAAGAACTTTAAACTACATGCACATGAAGATGTGGAATGTGGGCTATCATTGCTAATGTCAGATGGATCTTGCTGAAAACAGAGAATATCAGAAAGATGCTTACTTGCCTTTTACTGACTGAAAAGGCATTCCATTTTGTGGATTACATTAGATTACAGATAACATTATAAAGAATGGGAATCCCAGAACACTTAATTTTGCTCATGTGGAGCCTGTACATAGACCAAGAGTCTGTTGTTGGAACAGAACAAGTCTGTTGTTTGAACAGATGTTGCATGGTGTAAAGTCAGGAAAGTTCTGTATCAAGGTTGTAGTGGTGCTGTGGGTTAATGAGCTGGACTGCAAAGTCAGTTTGATCTGCAAGGTCAGTGGTTCAAGTTTACTAGGCACTCCTCAGAAACCCTATATAGGGTCGCTGTGGGTCGGAACTGAATTGACGTCACTTAACAACAGCATTCAATTTGTATGCTGAGCATATAATCTGAGCAGCTTTATATGCATGTGAAAACTGGACAATGAATAAGAAAGAC
>NW_006408531.1:24483285-24484559 GCF_000296735.1 Chrysochloris asiatica
CAAAGTATGAGAGATGAAGCTTAGCCATCCTGGCCTCCAAGGAGCACTCTGGCTGCACTTCTTCCAAAACAGATCTATTGGTTCTTTTGGCAGTCTATGGCACTTTCAGTGTTCTCCTCCAACACCACAACTCAAAGGTATCAATTCTTCTAGGTGCTTGATAGGGGATCCATAAACATGTGGAAGACCTGAAGCAAGATAGATTGACCAAGTGGCTGCAACAAAGGGTTCAAGTGTGGCAATGATTGTGAAGCTGGAACACGACCAGGCACTGATTCACTTTATTGTTCATGGGGTTAGTATGAGTCTGAATCAACTTGAAGGTGCTTACGAAAAACAATGTGTTTGTTAACTTCTGTTAATTGTACAACTCCATGTGCAATGGGATCTACTGTTAGGATTCATATGGTTGTCATTGGTGAATTTTTGAAAGAACGTCACCAAGTCTTTCTTCCTAGTCTTCATCTGAAAGTGCTGCTGAAACCTAACCAGCATCATAGCAACTTATCAAGCTTTCGCTGTCAGACAGGAGGTAGCTGTGTTTGAGCTTTGTTGGCTGGGAATGGAACCTGGGGTATTAATAAGCTTCAAATTTGTTTTGGAGTTGACATAGAACATGTTACTTACTTTATAAACTTTGAATTGCCACCAGAATCTGCTAGGTAAGTTGTTCAGTGCAAACTGGAATTACACGACTCCTGGTTCAGATTTCAAAACCGTGACAGTAGAGCTTTAAATCAAGCTGGGGCCCTGCATCACTGTGCAGGTGAATACCACACAGCAGGCCTGGGTGCCACTCCTGTTTATTGAATAAGAGTGAGTAGGATTTATAGTTAATTCTTAATTTCCTTTCAATTAAAGTGATTTTTTAAAAAAAATAAATGACCCTTTTTGTTGTTAAATGCCGTCGAGTCAGTTCCGACTCATAGTGCCCCTGTATAGGAGACTCTGAAACTTGCTCTCCAGCGTAGAGAAGCTAAAGCAAATGGAAGAATTGAAGAGGTCCAAGAGCTGAACAGAAAATTTCAAAGATCAGCTCAAGAAGATAAAACCAAATAGTATAATAAAATATGCAAAGATTTGGAATTAGAAAACCAAAGGGGAAGAACATGGTCAGCATTTCTCAAGCGGGGGGAACTGTAGAAAAAATTCAAGCCTCGACTTTCGTTATTGAAAGATTCTCTGGGAAAATTATTGAATGATGCAGAATGCATCAAGAAAAGATGGAAGGAATACACAGAGTCATTGTACCAAAAGGAAATGGTTAATGTTCA
>NW_006408531.1:24485636-24563580 GCF_000296735.1 Chrysochloris asiatica
TTGAAGAGCAGAGATATCAGCTTGAGGACTAAAATGTGCCTGATCCAAGCCAAGGTATTTTCAATAACCTCATATGGATGCCAAAGCTGGACAATGACTAAGGAAGATCATAAAAGAATTGATGCCTTTGAATTGTGGTGTTGGAGGAGAATACACAAAGTGCCATGGACTGTCAAAAGAACCAATATATCTGTTTTGGAAGCAGTGCAGCCAGAGTGCTCCTTGGAGGCCAGGATGGCTAAGCTTCGTCTCTCATACTTTGGGCATATTGTCAGGAGGGATCAGTCTCTGGAAAAGGATGTCATGCTGGGTACGATGGTGGGTCAGAGAAAAAGAGGAAGACCCCCAATGAGATGGATTGGCCAGGTGGCATCATTGATGGCGTCAAGTGTGGCAGCGGTAGTAAGTTTGGCCCAGGATCGGACATTGTTTCCTTTTGCTGTGCATGGGGTCGCTATGAGTCAGTTCCGACTCGATGGCACCTGACAACAACAACAACAACAACAACATTGGGTTTCCAGTGAGAAGCTGGTGAGATTGAACCACTGACTTTGTAGCTCAAACCAACTTTGCAGTCCAGCACAGTAACCATCAGCACCATACCAGGACTCCAAATGCCTCTTAGGGTGTTTTTTTTTGAAGTCCTGCTTTTTAACCATTGTAAGAAGCCCATTACCTTCCATCACCCTATTGTTAAGTGCTGTTGAATTGACTTTGACTCATATCAACCCTGCTTAGAGCTTTTGAGGAGTAGTGACTGGTGGTTTTGAACTGCCAATTTTATAGTCACTAGTTCAGTATTTATCCACAGCACCGAACCAGGACTCCTGTTATGGGTAAGTAAATATACCGTGTAAATTTATTTTGTAGCTTAATAATTTCTCTGCAAAAGTTGTTGCTTTACAAAGAGAAATAACCCCTGCTGTTGGTTCCAGGATTTTTAAAACTGGAGCTGCAGTAAGAACTAAAAACTCACTTAATAATTGAATATGTAAATATTTTCTTCAGAGGAGTTTTGAATGTCACTTCTTTCCTGGCTGTTTATAAACAAACAAAAAACCAAAAGAGCCAAAACAAAGTCAAACTGATTTATTGAGGGCAAAAAAGAGGTAAACTTTATTTGACCAGTGTTTATAGTTGTGAAAACTTATTTTGTTCTTTGTTATCAAATCAGGTATAAACCTGTTGCTTACTGTACCAGGTACCTCAAGGCCTGAATCTCACAGTGATAAGTTTTTGGCACTAGTTTTGGAATTTTCACTATGACAGGGAGCCTTCCTTAAAGGAAATGCAGGCCGTGGAAAATTTTTTTCTAGGAATCTACTCAGCTATGAGGAAATGAAAAGGCATATTGTTCTTCTACGAGAGATGTCAATTTGAGGATTGAGGTGCTCTTCGCCCAAGCCATGATATTTTCAGTAGCCTCATATGAATGTGAAATTTGGACAATGAATAAAGAATACTTTAGAAGAATTGATACATTTGAGCTTTAGTGTTGGAGAGGAATTTAAAAACTACCATGGACTGCCAGAAGAACAAAGAAATCTGTGTTGAAAGTACTGCCAAGAATGCCCCTTAGAAACCCAGATGGTGAGACTTTGTCTCTCATATTTCAGACATATTATCAAGAGGGATAAGTCCCTGGAGAAGGACATCATATTTGGTAAAGTGGAGGGTCAGTGAAAAAGAGGAAGACCCCCAAGGAGATGAATTGACATAGTGGCAACTATTATGGGCTCAAGCATACAACAACTGTGAGGATGACACAGAACTGGGCAGTCTTTCGTTCTGTTGTGCATAGGGTGGCTGTGAGTCGGAACTGACTCTATGGCACCAACAAACAACTACAACAAGAGAAATGATGGCTAATTTCTCCTGCTATTTTTTTTTTTTTTTTTTTTTTGCTTTTAACTCTTCAGTATAGACTATAATAACAAAATTAAGGTGGTTTATTCTTTGTGAGATTTTTCATTTAAGAATTTCATATCTTCCAGTAATATTTTGGAACTGGAGTTTAAGAATTGTGATCTCAAATATTCCATAGTTGAGATGTAGATTCACTTTCTTTCCCTCTGTCTTCTTCACTGCTTCTGTCATTTTTAAGAGTCCTGCTGTAGCACTGTGGGTTAATGTGCTGAACTGTTGAACTGCAAAGTCGGCAGTTCAAGCTCACCAGCTGCTCCTTGGAAACCCTATACAGGGTTGCTATGGGTTGGAACCTACTCAACGGCGCTTACCAACAACAACAACATGAGTAAACAGTTTTTCTATTAAGATAACATTAAATATCAACCAAGGAACTTTGGTGGTACAATGGTTAAATGCTCAGTTGCTAATTGAATGGTTAGTGGTTCAGACTCATCCAGATGTTCTGGTGATCTGCTCCTGTAAAGATTGCAGTCAAGACACCCTATGGGAACAGTTCTACTTTGAATTGGAATCAACTTGACAGTGCCCGACAACAACCACTATTGCACAGAGAAAATCATATTTTTCCCACAGGTTTTTGTATAGTTCATGAGTTAAAAGTAAAACAAGAAACACCCAAATTGTTTATGAATTTGGTCTCTCTTTTTATCTCCCAGACCAGGCAGCTAGTCTCGTTGGTGAAAAGGAGCCAAGCCCATTGAAGCCTGAGGATCCGCCTGCCTCTGTAACAGACATTAACTTGGAGATTTCATTTGCAGAGCAAGCAGCCAATCAGAAAGAGAGCTCAAAGGACAGGATCCAGAAGAGCAAAGGGGATGATGCCCAGGTACTTGTATGTAACTTAGTATTCAGATGTCTCTAGACTTAAGTAGACTATATTTTTCATCAGCTTTAAAAAAAAAAAATTAATAATATTAAGGAGATTGGTAAGTTGAAAGAATAGTCTAGCGAACACCTATGCAGCCTTTGCGTGGAGCAATTCAATTGTTATTTATGTTTTACTGCCTTTGTTTTCTCTTTATATCTATCTACCTATCTATCTATCTATCTGTCTGTCTGTCTATCTATCTATCTACCTACTTACCTACCTACCTACCTGCCTACCTGCCTACCTACCTATATTTTTTCTTCCACATTCTCATGTAGATAACACTCATTTTTTAATTTTTATAACTCCATGAGGGTGTGCAATGGAGTTATAAATACCTCCAAAATTTACTGCTAACATAATTATATTATATAGAATGTATTGTTGTTGTTAAATGCTATTATTTTGGTTCTGACTTATAGACACATTGTAAAGGGTTTCCAAGGACCGGCTGGTGGGCTTGAACCACCATCTTTGTGTTTCAAACCAACCTTGCACAACACCAGGATGTATAGCTGTATTAAAATGTCCCCAGTTGTCAGCGGTATTGTCCTTTCTGTCCCTTTCTATCCTCCTTTCTATCCCTGATCTGGAATTCCATCAAGGGTCTTAGGTTGCATTGAGGTGTTTTGGTGTCCTAGAATCTCAGTCAGACCTCCTGCTTTTTCTTGTCTTTAAGAGTTCAGACGAGTTCAAGCCAGTTTTATCAGTTTCTCTGATTATTTCCTCATGACCAGATTCAGGGTAAACATTTTTGGCTAAGCTTCCTGGTGTGTGTCGCTGTGGGTTAATGCGTCAGACTGCAAAGCTGTTTGAACTGCAAGGTCCGTGGTTCAAACTCACCACCTGCTACTTGGATACCCTATACAGGATTGCTATGGGTCAGAACCAACTCGACGGCACTTCACGATACTACAACAACAGCAACTGTGTAGATGGCAATTTATGTGCATGATGTCAGATAATCCCATAATTGGCATTGCTCTTTGATTATTTGGTTAAGAAGGCGTTCACCAGAGATTATAAAGATACTTTTATTCTACTTGCAACTAATACTAATCTGTTCAGTTATCCTTGAGATTGAGTGAATATTCTATTTGCCCCTAATAACCTATCACATGAAGATCTTTAAAAACAGTGGCGATTTTCTGATGCTATTATTCCTCATACATTTATTGGCTGACACTCTTCTATAATGTTTTTGAATATCATTACAGATGTCTTTTTTTTCATGCAGTGTTTTATAAATTAATAATTCATTTCTTTCTTTCTTTTTTTGTTTGATGTTACCCAAATTTGACAGGTGAGAGGCCACTGAAACTGATCCCTAAGTCATTCTGGCTTACCACTTATCAAAAGCCCCTTATAAGTTTTCACTTTCTAGAAAAAGATGTTCCAGATCTATTTAAATTTTCCCTCTCAGACATGGAAGCACCATTTCTACTAGGAGCCCTCTTTTTTTTATTTTATAATTGTTATTTTTTAACCCTCCCAATTTTTTGTGGCAGAATGTATTTAGAAACCAAGTTCTGGGTATTATCTCATTGTTACTAAAGATTGTGCACTTAAAACAAAAAAACCATTCATTTCTAATGTAGATTTCCATACATTCAAAAGTTAAGAAGAATAGTATAAGGGATCTTTCAATACTCATCATTGTTGTTGCTTAGTGTTGTCAAGTTGATTCTGACTCAGAGTAACCCTGTATAGAGTTATGAAGGATAGCTGGTGTGCTTGAACTGCCAACTTTGTGGTTAGCAGTCCAGTGCTTATCCCACAACACCACATCATGCAGTCCTAATACTCACTAACCCATGCCCTATCCTGACCTCTCCATCCCCCCGTACACTTCCCCATTCTCTCTTGTTTTGATGTACATTTCTGAATTCTATTTCAACATCCATAAATATTTCAGTGTGTGTTTCTAAAAGTTAAAAAGGGTTATACTTTATTGATTTATTGCTTAAAACTTTTTATTGTGAATTGAGTGAAGTTTTAGAGAGGAGATGATCAGTTTTATATCCAACAAACCATACACTTTGCTTTACTACATGATTGCAAACCCCGCGATGTACCAACAGTTATCAGCATTTATCTCTGCTCACTTTAACTATTACATTCCTCCCTGTGTCTGCTGCTACCTGAATCTTTCCTCTTGTGTGTTGCCTGCCCTGTCACCCATGTTAACATTTGTCTAACCTCTAGCCTGTGAATTATTTTCTTCCCCCCAACTCTTACTCCCTTTGTAACCATTGTAGATTGTTTTCTGTTATCAAGAAAACTATTTCTTAACTCTTTACAACATTGGTTTCATACAATGTTTTCCCTTTTTGTGATAGACTGATTTCATGCAGCATAATGTCCTTCAGGTTCGATCCTGTTACGAGGGTTTCACAGATTCATCATTATTCTTCAGTGTTTTGTGTATATGTACCAAAGTTTGTTTAATCATTCTTTTGATGGGCACTTAGGTTGTCTTCATCTTTTTGATATGTCTTTTGTATACAGCATATTGTAAACAGCATTTACTTATCCATTCTGCTGTTTATGTTTCTTGGCTGGTACCTTTAATCCATTTATATTCAGTGTAATTGTCAATAGGTATGAATTTACTGTTGTCATTTGTTGTGTGTGTTTTTTGTGGTGCTGCTGGATTCTTTGTTTCACATAAATTTCTATGTTGAGTTCATTTGTTTGTATGTTTTCTTTGCATTTTCATTGCTGTTGCTTTTTTATTTCATTCTGTTAGTAATAAGAGTTAGGTGCATTTTCATTTCTGTTGTGTTAATGGTAGTAGTTAGGTACCATTGAGTCAATACCAATTCATCGCAACCCTGTGCACAACAGAATGAAACACTGCCTGGTCTTGAACCTACCTCACGATTGTTGCTACGCCTAGTCCATTATTCCTGCCCCTGTGCCAATCCATCTAATTGGAGGTCTTCCTCTTTTTCTCTGACCCTCCACTTTACCAAACATGATATTCTTCTCCAGTGACTGGACCCTCCTGATAATATGTCCAAAGTATGAGAGATGATGTTTGGACTCCAAGGAGCACTCTGGCTGCACTTCTTCCAACACAGATCTGTTGGTTCTTTTGGCAGCCCAGGGTACTTTTAATATTCTCCTCCAACACCATAACTCAAAGGCATCAATTCTACGGTCTTCCTTATTCATGGTCCAATTTTTGCATGCATATGAGGTTGTTGAAAAACCATGGCTTGGGTCAGGCACACCTTAGCCCTCAAGCTGAAATCTTTGCTTTCTGTTCTGGAATTCCAATAACCTGTAAATTGTTCCTGTTTCTGGTGTCCCATAGAATTCTTAGTCTTTTGTTGGATTTTTTCATTATTTTTCTGATTGTTCTTCTAGCATACTAGTATTGAGAGATTTTTCTTCAAGTTCACTAATTTGGGCTTCCATTGATTTGTATCTACAACCTTTGCCTGTTCAATGTATGGTCCATTTCTGAAATCTTAGTATTAATCTTCTGGATTTCTAATTGCAGGTTTTGTATTGTTTCAAAATTTGCACTTATTTTGTGTTTGTTCTTGTAATATTTTCCTGAGTTCTTCTTAATTTTTTATTGTATTCTCCTTGTTTTCCTCAATCTTTATATTGGTCCTTTGAAGGTACCTAGTAATCATTCTTTTGAACTCTTTTTCAGTTAGTTCTATTACCTTTCCTTCCTCAGAAATGCATTCTGGTTCTACATCTTGGTCATTTGTTTGAGATATTCTCTCTTGTTTCTTCGTGTGAATTAAAATTGTCTGTTGTCTCTGGACATTGTGAGGTTGTATATTTGCAAAAACAGTGCATTTGTTGGACCCCGAGGGAAGAAATCTCGGGGGGGGGGGGGGGGCTCAAGGAGTTCACAAGGTGATTATGGACGGGATGTGACAGCATTGTCCCTGGTCCTAGATGGAGTTCCTATTGACCTTGGTGTAATCTGTGCTCAGTGCACTCAATCCAGAAGCAGTTCATGGAGCCCTTGATGGAGCTGATTTCAGTGTCTGTTAGCACCACAGGGCAGCTGTGGGTAGAGTGACTAGCTATATGCAGGTCTGGTGGCTCTTCGGATTTTGAATATCTGGAGCTGAGCCCACCTGAATCCAGGTACTAAAGGGGAGCATCAAAGCAATGCAGCTGGCCTCCACCTTATGCTGGCCTGGCTCCCAACCATGTGGCTCCAAACTTGAACAGCAGGGGGTGGATGAGGGGGGAGCTGGCCATACTTCTGGTCACCAGGGGAGCATGGGGACAAAGAAAAAATTGCATCTTTTCCATTGCCCACGCAAATTGACTCTGCCAGGCCTACCTTTGCTACCAAAGTTGCTTGCAAGATGGTGGAGCCACGTCTGGCCAGCTGTTTACCAGTCAGTCCCTGCTTAACTTTTCTTCCCAGCAAAGCTCTTCATCCACCTCTCAAACCTTTGTTCTAAAGCTCAGGGTGCCAGAATTTTCATTTACATCTGTTTTATTTTTGTTGTAGAGGCTCCATGTAGTGTGTCTGCATGTTCTACCATCTTGCCTGAAGTTGCTGGAAGGGTTTTGTTTTTAAAAAATGTATTTGCCTTACTATTACTGGATTTTAAAAAATACTAACAACTTTTAATTTCTAACATTCACCTGTGTCCAAATTTTATGATCCATGTCATGATTTCTTTGTGCAGTTTATTTGAATCAGGATTTAATAAAAACATGAATTGTAAATTAATATATCTCTTTTAGATCTCTTTTAAACTGTGTTTTCCCCCTTCATGTCTTCTTCCTCCTTTTTTTTCCTGCCCTGTCTTACCCATCCCTCCTTGAAATGTATTTGTTAAAAGAAACCCGATTGTTAAATTGTAGAGAATTTTCCTGCTTTGGATGGTTTTGTTTCTATCAGTGTAGTCGAACACGCTTTTTTTCGTGGTTACTTTTTGCTGTTGTTGTCAAGTGTCATCAAGTGATTCCAACTCATAGTGGCCTGGCATAAGGTTTCTGAGGATCTCCTTGTGACTTTGAACTGCCAACCTTGCTACTAGCAGTTCAGTGCTTATCCTACGTTGCCACCGCAGGACCCTATAGGGCCAGGCTATATCAGATTCTGGTTCAGTTTCCTTGTCAAGATTATTTCTTAAGAAATAGTGCTGTCATCCCCTAAGAACTTGATTGAACCTCACCATAGTGATCCTGCTTGGTCACCTTAGAGCAGGTGGTGGGCCGGCAACGTCTGGCGCATGGGGTCCCCAGCTGATCTCCTCCCTCCCTGCCTTCCTCGGATGGCGGCTGTTTATGCTGGACGTGTGGCCAGAGATGGGTAAGGATCATGTGGAACCTCGGCAACTTAAGACAGAGCCATTGCTATGCTGCAATGAGTTTCAATGACTGGTAAGACTGAGGAATTCGCACTGACCACCTAAGACAGGCAGCGTCCCTTAAACAATCAATAAATAAGGAGGATTCAGATGCAGACCATGCAGACCCAGTCAGGAGGCCAAGCCCCTGTGGGCCCAAGCGTTATTGACCGTCCAAACCATAGGCTCTGAGGATCAGACTTTAGCTACCTAGTAGACATAGTAAACTGTCCCTCATCTGATTATTCAGTAATGCTTGTTAGTAAACTCATACATGAGCCCTGGATATCCACAGACAAATGTAAAAACCTTCCCTAAAAGCCGAGACTGTAAATTCCAAAAAGGCAAGTCCCCCCCATCCAAAAAAAAAAACCAAAAAGCTAAAGAGGATAGAGAGAAACACTGTTAACTGATGATATATGGAGGGGATAATAATCAATGTAATGAAACAAGCTATATGAATGGTTGAATGTGAAGCTGATGATGTGCCCTGTAAACTTTCACTCAATCCAAAGTAAAAACATTTAATTAAAAAAAAAAAAAGAAATAGTGCTGTCTTCTGTCAGGAGATAAATAATATCTGTCGTCTTTCTCTTTTTGTAATATTAATAGCTGCTGTTGAGAAGGCTGACCCATGAGTTTATTAAATATTACAAGTTGTGATTATTCTTTTTGGTCCCCTGTTTTTCATTATCTAGAATAGTTCTTGGAAGAAAAACTTTCTCTCATTAATGGCCTACTGTCACAGTTCATGTACGAGAAGAAAATATGTTTCTTTCTTTCTTTTTATATGCCAGTTTTCAGAATTTTGGGGTCCTTAACAGCCTTTATCAATAATCAATTCATGTTTGTTTGTTTTTATAAAATTATTATATTTACTCATAAATTTAGACATATCAGGCATGACCCAAAGCAAAAAATCCTAGACATACCTTGTGTGCTTTCTGAATTCAGACCTGAAATTGCTCACTTTTCCAGGAAATTCTAGTTCATTTCATATTGATACAATTTTGTGACTATAAATCAGCACAGTAGGCGTATTGCTTTCTTTGAGTTGGTCTTTGCTTTCAAGCCTCTTCAGAGGGTAGACATTTGTATCTCCTTTTTGCATGCTGAGAATCTTGGTTCTCAGGAAAGAGGATGATATGATTAGAATGTCACATAAGAACTTGTTTGCTTTAGCCTTCATTAATATACAGAGTTCTTGGCAGTGAGTTTATACTATAAGTAATCCATGGTAAAATTCCTGTTTTAAGGTGCTAGAACCTCTGGTGTTAAGCCACCAACTGACTCTCTGTATGCTTAAGCTACTACTACATACCTAGTTAAGGAGCTCTGGTAGCGTAGTGGTTACAAATCGGGCTGCTAATCTCATGGTCAGCAGTTTGAAACTGCCATTAGTTTCATGGGAGTTAGAAGAGCCTTTTTGTTCCTGTAAAGATTTACAACCTTGGAAACCCTGCAGGGTCACTATGAGTCAGAACCAACTCCATGGCACATAACCACAACTACCACCACATATTTTGTTAGGTTAGTTCATTCATTTTATTATAGAGATTGCTTTTTTGAAGTTTAATAAGCATGTACAATATTTACATGGTCCAAAATTCAAATCGGGGAAAAACACAAAATAGTAACCAGGACACCACCTTGTATTAAATGTCTAGTTTCTGCCCTTGAGCAAGAAAATTCCATATTCCTCCTCTCCCCTTAATGGTAAAATTAAATTTTTGTTTGTTTAGTTTGCCCCTCTCTTCCTAGATAACTGATAACCCAGTATACATAATTTTCTCACCTTAATATTTTTGACTTAATAGAAAGTTCTGTAGATCACTTCTTAAAACTATATGTCTCATTTCTTTTAACAGATAATATACTGCATTTTATTGTACCCTAATGATGGACTCTTGAGTTGTTTCCAGCCTTTATCATAGACTTTAAAAATAGTTTTCATGCTTAGTTAAAAAGTAAGAAAGTATGCATCATTTCACCTAAAAAGATGATACAAAACCCAGGCAATCCTTAGCAAAAGGATTTTTAAAGTGACACTAAATTATCATCTCAACAGATGGAAATGTCTTAAATTAAAGAATAGTTGTATCTGATTAAGCAAAATGAAGGCATTGTTGTCTTCTAAATTTTTGATTAAAACAACTGAATGAAATATAAATTAATTTCTACTTGCAGGGCTAGAAAACATATACTTCCTCTACTATTTTATTCTCTATATAACCAATTAATTTGTGCTTGGTTACCTCCTTGGTTTTGTGCATGTTGTATATACAAAGCCTAAAATGATCTCCCTACCCCATTTCCATGCCTTTGTTGTTTCATATTTGCCACATATCTGGCATATATGGAACAACACAATTCCCTGTTAAGTCTTTTCTGATTGTGAGCTTACGTTAGATAAAATATATGAAATCACCTTTAAAACTACGCGATGCTGTGTTTTGATAATTATTGTGAATCCATATATTTATTTATGCACATATACTTCTGTTCATCCATAAAACTAATTATTTATTCATCTGTCTTCTAAAAGCCAGGGACATATTGTAAACATTCTACCAAATCCGTAGCATGGGTGAAGATTTGTACTTCCCACCCTGAGGCAAGAACTTCTGTGTGGCACTGTAGAATCAGCACTGGACTTGGAACCACTAGGTTGGTAGTTCAAACCCATCAACTGCTGTTTGGAAACTCTATCCAGTCTCTCAATGAGTTGGAACCAACTTGACAGCACTTAACAACAACCCTGAGACAAGCTTAGAGTCCTGGTGTGGCACTGTAGGATAAGCACTCAACCATAGTTCTCTTTGAAATGCAAAATCAGCAGGTCAAACTCACCAGCTGCTCCTTGGAAACCCTATACAAAGGTTGTTATAAGTCAAAACTGACTGGACAACACTTAACAACAACTCTATGGCAGGTGCCTAAGTAGATAAGATAAAGTTCCATGCTTCCCATCTTTTGTAAATAAGCTCCAGCTTTTATGTAATTCATTGTTCTCTGTTGACCTCATTTCTTATTCACTTTCTTTTTTTATAGCATTGATAAGTCTTTTTTTAATGCTTAATAGTGGATTCGAGTTTTTCCTCTTGTTGGAAATTGGTTTCTTAAACTTTTGTGTGCTTAGTTTGAAATGTAAGCTACTACTTATTTGATGTCCACTATATCTCCGAAAAGGAGCTCTGGTAGCGTAGTGGTTACGAATTGGGCTGTGAACCGCAAGTTCAGCAGTTCAAAACTACCAGGTGTTCCGCGGGAGAAAGATGAGGCTTTCTGCTCCCATAAAGATTTACAGCCTTGGAAACCCTGTATAGGGTTGCTATGAGTTGGAAACGACTCCATAGCACATAACAACAACAATATCTCAGAAATGATGCTTTGTAGATAATGTCACTTATTTATTAGTAATCTCAATGAGGTAGATCCTTGGATGCCCACTATTCAGACAAGGAAGTGGGTACAGAGTCTCCTTAGCCTGACAAGACTGGCATCAGTGCCAGCTTTCAAAGACTGAGCCATTTTCCCAAACACCACTTTGATTCCTCTTTATGTGCCCTTAAAGTACAGCTGCACTTGATTTAGGTGTGAATATGTGTCCTTGCATTAGAGCGACTGACAACTTTTTCAAAATTATACAATCGATTCTAGTTTGCTGTATCTGTCACAAATGATGTTGTTAAGTGCCGTCGCGTTGGTTTCTACTCTTAGTGACCCTGTTGTATAGGATTTTTGAGGAATTACTGGTGGTTTTGAACTGCTGACCTTGTGGTTCCAACTGATCTTGTGGTACAGTGCTTATCCTAAAGTACCACACCAGGACACCATCATATACAATAGAAACTTTATAGTAATATTCTTTTATTAAAGCCTTATTTAGGAATTTATAAAATATTAATGGTAACTGGGATGAAGCCCATATTCTAAATGCATGTCTATATTTTGATTCTTTGTTTTTTATTTATAGTCTTTGGACTCTTTCTGAATTATGTTTAATTCAAGTAAATTTATATTTTAAATAACCTTTACTGCCTTGAAGCAAGGCCAGTGCATACTAGAGGTCACAGACTAGACATGGAGGTGTAAGTTGAGGGCTTGTTAGAGAGCAGAAAGAACACTTCAGGAATCGGTGCATGGACAGCTATGGAAATGGTGGTTCAGAAATGCATGCAGAATCAGAAAATCTAAAGAAGATACAAACTTTTGGTTTTATAATAATAGGTGGTAAGAATGGTGAATAATTGTTATCAGGACTTATTGTGAGGGTTGTAAATGTAAAGGTAGACATTTTGTGGCAAGAAGGGGAGTGATTAACTTTGCAGTCTAGGAGCGGAGGTCCCTGGAACCATGAAGGGAGAAGAGCAGAGAGCAGGACCCTACCCAGAGAAGCAGTGATCCCTGAGATGGAGGCAGAGATGAGGACATGGAGACATGGAGCATCTGGGGACTCTGGACCCAGAGAGGGAGAGGGATTGGGGGTGGGGGTCTGGCAAGCTTGTAGGATGCACCCTTTGGTTGGTTGGTGATGCCTCGAGGGGATTGTAACCATGGCAATGACACAATATACGATAGGATGAATGTAAAACTAATGTTTTCCCATGTAAACTATCACATAATTCACAATAAAACTTAAAATAATAATAATAATAATAGATGGTTAGACTTGTGATTCTGAATTCTTAAGTAAAGGCTAAATTATAGTATGTTGTTGTTAAGTGCCATTGAGTCAGTTCTGACCCATAGTGATCCTGTACAGGGTTTCCAAGGGTGTAAATCTTTATGGGAGTAGAAAGCCTCATCTTTCTCCCACAGAGCGGCTGGTAGTTTTGAACTGCTGACCTTAAGGTTTGCAGCCCGATTCGTAACCACTATGCTAAATTATAGTACTGATCTCTTTAAAAAAAAAAAAAAAAAAAAGGAAGTATAAAAGCTGAAAATGTGAAACATTTCTCATGTCTTACTTGCCTGGAAAAACATTCACCCTGTGGAAATGGCAACGAATGAAAAACTACAATCAAATCACATTGTTCACATGGAAAGTCGTAGGTTAAAAGTGAATTTTCTAGTAGATGTTATATAGAATAGAAGTAGTCTGTAGAAATTGGTCAGTGAAGAACAGATTCCCTTGCCTTTTGGTTGAAGCTAGAGTGATGTGATCAGTTAAAAAAGTCGAGTTCATCATTACTGATCTTGTACCTAAAGGGAACATTTCCCACTGCAGAATTTACAAAACAGGAGTAAAGTTCACAATATTGGTTGATTTATGGCAATGCTTGAGAACCAATGGCCTAATTTATTTATTTATTCTTTGAAATGTTCATTTCACTCTCTTTCTTTATACTAATTTTCCAAAAGGTATAAAGAGTTTCTTTTGCTGAAATTGCACTGCCTTCTTTTAGCCAACAAATGAAACCATCCAGTCTATTAACTAAACAAAACTGACAGGAAACGTTATAAATATTTAAACCCACTGCTATGAATTAAACATGAAAGAACAAACGCCTTTCATTAAGGACAATGTTAAAATAAATAAATAAATAAAACTCATGACATATACTGCTAGGTAAACCAAATATTTGAACTAATAAAATTACCTTGGATAATGCTTAAAATAATTGTATTACGTTTGCTTTATTAGACTAAAATAAACTTATTTTGAGGAAATATTTCAATAAATTTTTAATAGAGTATTTAATTGATAAATACCATTCAACTCTTCAGAAAACCAAGCAATTATTTTGACTATGGAAACAGTCGTGAGAAAAATGAGACCAGTTTTGTGTGATTTTAAATATAAAGCTCAAAAGAAATCACAAGTAATGAGGGAAACATCAGGGCAGTTCCTTCCCACAAGTTTGCTTCTGTTCATACAACCCGCGTGTCTTCATTTATTGACTAGCCCATGACAGAACATTTTGGGTGCCAGGCCTGCAGTACAACAGGGGGATTAAGATATGGCTTCTTTCCTTGAGGGACTCACTGTCCCTCCTAGACTTCCTTCATCGCAGATTCTTCCTTGCCTATTGTGATGCATTAGGAAAAATTCATCAGAACACAATGGCTATGGAATTTATGATTCAGAAAACCTAAAATTTGCATTCTTCTTATTGCCAATGTCTAACTGGCCTTGTTTAAACCTCATAACTTTATTGAGCCTCACTTTCCCTATTTATAATATATTTGGAGACTAAAATAAGGAACTGTTGATTAAATGTAAGTATTATCTTTACTGATTTTCCTTACTTTGCTTTAATATTTAGAAAGAAAGGAAAAAAACGAATAATGGTCATGTGACTATTCATCATGTGAGGATCAAGGTGATTTTTTTCTCACTGATACCTTGAAATTATTATTTTTTAAAAAATCTGTGTAAAAATAAAACTATACTTAACACTTTTTGAGTACTTAATACATGCCATTTCAAGAGGTAGTATATGTTCAAGATATAATTAAGAACCAAAGGTACTGGAGAAGGATGTCCAAGCTTCATTATAGGCATTGACGAAAAACAAGGCCCCAGGAATTGATGGAATACAAATTGAAATCTTTCAACAAGCTGTTGCAACACTGGAGATGCTCGCTTATCTAGGCCAAGAAATTTGGGAGATACATACCTGGCTAAGCTATGGGAAGAGATCCATATTTGTGCCCATTTCAAAGAAAGGCGACCCAATGGAATTCGCAAATCATTGAGCAATATCAGCAGCAAGTAAAATTTTGCTGAAGATATTTCAATTACAGATCAGCAGGGAACTGTCAGAAATTAAAGCGAGATCCACAAGACGACATGAAGCTAGAGGTATCGTTGCTGAGATCAGATGGTTCTTGACTAAAAGAATACCAAAAAGGTGTTTACTTGTGTTTTATTGACTGTGCAAAAACGTTCAACTGTGTAGATTATGACAAACTATGGATAACATTGCGATGAATGGGTATTCCAGAACACTTAATTGTGCTCATGAGAAACCAGTTCATAGATTAAGATGCAGTCATTCAAACAAAGCAAGGGGATACTGAGTGGTTTAAAATCAGGAAAGGTGGGTGTCAGGGTTGTATCCTTCCACCATATTTATTCAAATTGTATCATGAGCAAATAAACTAAGAAGCAGAATTATATGAAGAAAAACATGGCATCAGGATTGGAAGAAGACTTACTAACCTGCAATATACAGATGACACAACTTTGCTTGCTGAAAGTGGATTCAGAATACTTACTGGTGAAGTCCAAAGCCTTTAGATTGCACCTCAATGTAAAGAAAACAAAAATCTTCACAATTGGATGAATAACATTATGATACACTGAGAAAAGATTGAATTTGTCAAAGACTTCATTTTGCTTGAATCCATAATCAACACTCATGAAAGCAGCAGTCGAGAAATCAACCAACCAAACAACGATTAGGCAGATCTACTGCATAAGACCTCTTTAAAGAGTTAAAGGGCAAAGATGTCACTTTGAGGACAAAGGTGTGCCTGACCTAGGCAATGGTATTTTCTATCACTTCATTTGCATATGAAAGTTGGACAGTGAATAAAGAAGAATTGATGCATTTGAGTTATGGTGTTGGAGAAGAATATTTAAAGTACTACAAACTGCCAAAAGAACAAACAAATCTGTGTTGGAAGAAGTATACCAGAATGCTCTTTATAAGGCAGGTTGGAAAGACTTCATCTCATGCTTTGGACATGTTTTCAGGAGAGACCAATCCTTGAGAAGAGCATCATGTGATAAAGTGGAAGACCCCAAGGAGATGGAGTGATACAGTGGCAGCAGCAATGGGTTCAAGCGTAACACCAACAGTGAGAATGGCCCAGGACTGGGCAGTGTTTGTTTTGTTGTACATAGTGTTGCTGTGAGTTGGAACTGACTCAATGGCGCCTAACAACAACAATATATATCATTTGATCTTCCCCAGAACCTTGTAAGATAGATTTTGTTATTATTCCCATAATACAGATGAAAAGACTGAGGCACAGAAAATTATAATATTTGCCAAAGGTTGCATATTGATATAGACAGGGTTTTTTAGTTGTAGTCTGGTTCCACATAGTCACCCCGTCTGCATTGTGCCATTGTGTTGTTGTTAAGTGCCGTTGAGTCAATCCCAACCCATAGTGACCCTGTATAGGGTTTCCAAGGAGTAGCTGGTGAGCTTGAACTGCCGACTGACCTTGCGGTTCAAACGGCTTTACAGTCTGGTGCATTAACCCACAGCGCTACACCAAGGCATTGTGCCAAAAAGGCCATTACATCTATTTAGAAATTTACTTAGGCTACATTTTCAATGTATTCTCTTGCTGATATAGTTAATTTTCTTATAAGGAAAAACTATGTATTACGAGATTTATCTTTTATCCTGTAGGAAACTTGAAAGTTCTCTATTGCGATTAAGTTGGCTTGAAAGGAATTAGCTATTCAAGTAACAAAAGTTGTAGGTTTTGGGGATTACTCTAGGACACTGACTCTTAGATATTAAGGTCACAGGAACCTTTCATGCTTTTAAAGTTCGAGAACCTCAAAAACCGATTAATATTTACTGTATTTGAAATTAAAATTGAGAAACTTAAAGTATGTATTGTTGTTGTTGCTGTTAAGTACTGTCGATTCAGTTCCGACTTACAGTGACCCTGTATAAGGTTTCTGAGGAGCAGCTAGTGGGTTTGAACTACTGACCTTGAAAAGACATGTTAACCCATATAAAATAGCAGTAATACAGTTTACATAACTAACATTTTAATGGAAAATAACTGTTTTCTGAAACAAAGAAATTATTGAAAAAGGAATATGGTTTTTCTTTTTAGCAACTGTGTGGCACTGCAGGATAATGAGCTGGACCACAACGTTAGTTTGAGCCACAGGGTCGATGGTTCTAACCCACCAGCTGCTCCTTGGAAACACTATACAGGGTCTCTGTGAGTCAGAACCGATTCAATGACATTTAGCAACAACATCAACAATGTCGGGTTTTAATAGTCAGGTGGATACTCCTAACTGTTCCTGCATTCATGTACCTGTGGAAAACTCCATAGTGCACTCAAAATGAGAGTGAAAAGGAGAAATCATGTCATAGTATTAATTATTCAACTAGTTTCCACCTGGGGGACTCCCT
This sequence comes from Chrysochloris asiatica, assembly GCF_000296735.1. Lineage (NCBI taxonomy): Eukaryota > Metazoa > Chordata > Mammalia > Afrosoricida > Chrysochloridae > Chrysochloris > Chrysochloris asiatica. The sequence continues at coordinate 24,502,892 of NW_006408531.1, forward strand.
GAAAGGGTCTTGGTGGATAGCCCCTCATGGGTCGGTGGACCACAAATCCAATTCTGCTGTAGGACATGTGTCTTGCACTAGGATTGAGTCCATGACGAGTTAATGATACATGGAAAATCAGCAAAGCAAGGGAGTAGATAGAATCATTTGAACATTCTTGGCCAATACATGAACTAGGAAGCCAGAAGATGTCATCCTGATAAGCATGATTTCTATCAAACTCTCATAGTATGATCCTTGCTATGTTGTTGTTGTTGTGATGTGCCGTGGAGTCGGTTCCGACTCATAGTGACCCTGTACAGGGTTTCCGAGGCTGTAAATCTTTATGGGAGCAGAACGCCTCATCTTTCTCCCACGGAACAGCTGGTAGTTTCGAACTGCTGATCCTGAGGTTCGCAGCCCAATTCATAACCACTACACTACCAAAGCTCCTTAGTAAACTCAGTCTTACTGTAGTTTGTATTACAGGTTAGAATAATTCACACTTTCATGTATTAAGTGTAAAAAGAGGCTGAATCCGTACGTAGGAGATGATATTTGAGAAAGGTAAACAGCAGAAGCACTGAAAACATGCAACCTCTTCGTCTTTGTCTTTTTAATGCTATTTCCCCTTTTCTCTGTGCTGGAAACAAGACCAATAGCTAAGCTATTGTTCACGGAGAGACAATAGTGGTAACTTGGGTACAGATGCTGGGTGGGGGAGGCCTGGGAAATCCTAGATTTTGTCCTGCTGCTGCCATTATTTGCTGTGGTCCTGGTAATTTCTCTAAATCTGTGTATTTAGTGGTGAAAGTAAGAATAATAATAGTCACATGTAAGTGCTTGGCAAGTGCTAGCACTTCAGTTTCACAACAGCTGTCTGAATTAGGTGACATCATTTTCGTCACCACCACCATTTTACAGAAAGAAAAGTTAAGCAATTACCTGAAGTCATACACCTGATGTCCAATAGAGGTTCTGCCTGGCTCTAAAGTCCATGCTATTTCTCCCCTCTCCCTGTACAACCTCTTCTTTTTCGTCATCCCCTTCTTCTACTTCTTTTCCCTGTTATGAACTCCCTGCCTTATGATTTATGCCTCATTTCTAATTGTTTTTGGTTCTTGAGTATCAGTTAACAAGAGGTCTTTATTCTCTTCAGAGCTGCTTGTTTCGTTTGTCCTCTCAGCCACTTGTATTAGTATTGCTAGGACAAGGTATGGTACTGTCTATCTTGACTTCATAGGCCAACTCTTGAACTCCCCACAAGTTTGGATATCCTTACTATGACAGACTTGCTCTTAATTCTGATGAGAGAAATTCTGCCTCGTGTTCTGTGTCACTTATTCTGATTATAACTTCTTTCTACAGGAACATTTTTTTTTTCTTCTTTCATTATAAGAGGGGTGGGGTTAGGTATTGTAAACATGTACTGTATTAATCATGTTTATTCTAGAGTTTCAGATTGCCAAAAGACAAAACGGGCACCACCAGGATTGGTGACCTGGCACACCAGGACATGAAGAAAGTTTGCTGTTTAGCTCTAATTGAGCTGACTGCCCTCTGTGATATATTGGGTGTTGAATTGAAACAAGAGAAAGCTGTGAAAATCAAAACAAAAGGTAATCTTGAAATGAAAAACAGATTTAGTAAGTAGAAAGGATGGACTTGGCTTTCTTCAGTCTTGGAAGATAAAAACATCTACAAAGTAAACCAACCCTTGAAACATCGAAAATTTACATTTTGAAACATTGCTTCAAAAATGTGTATCTGGATAAAAACACTGTCCCTTAGACTACAGAAAAGAAGAGATAATCCAATAATATAATTCCTGTGGAAGAAAATTCTGAATCCAGGAATCTTATGTACTTTCTTGTTTGAAAGGTATATATTTAAAAAGATACATTTGGGACATCGATTTACTTATTTCCAGACTAAAGAAGATCAGATTTTTCAAGGTCTTGGAAAATGAGTCTCAGATGTTGATCCAAATGATGACTTTTGCTTATTCATCTGGAGAGGAATTCATCTAATGGGTGGTCCCTTCGTCATTCCTGCTCAACTTTGCACACATATTTTACCCTGTTAGGAGCCTGCCATTGTAGTGCCCAGTACCTCCGACCTGTACTCATTGTACATTTGTGTAGTTTTCTTTTATAAGCAGCTTGCTTATAAACAGAATTCATCTTTTATAATACTATTAAAGAACAAACACCACCTTCGTTTTTGTGTATCCTAGACTTTCATTTTCTCTGAAATCCAGATGATTCTCAATTATAAAACTTACTGTTTAGGAATCCCCATCCTCTTATTTAACTTTAAAAGGTGTCTCCTAAAGAGCTACCAAGGAAGAGGATTATTGAGTTGCTATGGTAACCTTAGCAAAGATAAGCATTTACCTGATTTATGTTTTAGAGGTAATTTCTCTGTAGGGCTGAGTTGTACTTTCCACTCATGTCTTCTCTTCCATGCTGGGCCCCAGTGGGTCTCTTTCTGTATTCAGTTCCTTTGAGCATTTTAGCTTGAGACTCAGGATGATGAATTTATGAGTCAAACAGTACATATGGTTTTTCATAGCCCATTATGGCTAATGAAGACTTAAGATGCCTTTTTAGAAGATCCTCACAAAGCCTTCCTTAAATTTAAAATAGAACTATAGTTAAATCTTTGTGACTCATAGCTTGAAACTTTCCAAGTGGCTTTAAGAGGTTTTTTTTTTTTTAAATGTTATTTTGTTGTATTGCAGAGAGAGAAGTACTGCCATTCTTATTAAGCATCATTGTTAATAGAGTTTTTCCATCTTTTATATATCTGTGTATCTTACCCAATATGTTTATCTCATAAACTAGACCCTTGACATTATTGAGGATTATAGGATTATATTTTTTCTTATTTACTGGATTACTGGCATTCTTTTGAATGATATGTCGATTGTCATGATTTCTAGTATCTGTCATCATACCACAAGGAAATTGCTTTTTCCAGGATCACAAATGATTTACATCTATCCTGATGATGTTTGTCAAAAAGGAAGCAATCATTTTTACTTCTTTGTGAACTGTATGCCCAGTAATGGGGTTGGACAAAGGCTATGGAGTCGAAGCTGTGCTTGAACCAGATGCAAGAATTATCACTTTAATTATGAAGAATCATAAATTATTACCTTTCATTGCTTCTGAAGTTAATCACAAGGATATAAAACTACAAATTTAAACTAAAAATGCCACGTGTCTACAGTACTTTTTTGAAAAAGAAACATTTGTAGAACAAGGTCATACTGTTGCCTAACTTCTCAAAAAGCAGAGCTTTCATTTATATACTTTGTTGTACTGTAGAATTTTGAATGTCAATTTAGTTTGGGAGAGATGGGTAATATTTGCTTTAAGCCAGAACTTTTCATTTGATTACACTTAACAAATCATTTACTTGTTTTGTATAATCCCACAGTCTTCCATTTTTTTTCTTTTTTCTTTTTGTAGTAGTTTACACTTTTCTGATGATTTCAGTGTTTATTTGCAATTAGTTGTTTGGTTGTCTTTTCTTGTTAGCCTGCTTTATAAGGCAAGGCCTGAGCCATCCTGTTGGGTTTTGTGGGCCTCATGTCTAAAACAGGTTGTTCACTTACTGTTTGCTCAATAAAGAGTTGTCTGAATGACAGTGTCCGAAATCTTGGTCCTTAAAGTGTTTTGTTTTTACTTTATAGATTGAGGGAAGTGAAGAAATCTTATTTTCTTTTTGCAGATTTTGGCCTTTTTGGTGTTCCATTGACAGTTTTGCTAGAACAAGATCAGAAGAAAGTACCAGGAACTCGAATACCCTTGATATTTCAAAAAGTAAGTAGACCTGAATGAGCGAGCTTAGAAAAAGCATACTTTAGCTAACAGTGTTTTTTGTTTTTTTTGCATCCATACTATTACAGTTGATACACTCTTATTTTGTACTTTGATTTTCTATTCAGGAAACAAATTTGTTGCAAGTGCTCATAACTTTTATTTCATGGTAATGCTTTCAGTGTTATTTCTGTAACTGTGATTACCTGGCATCATTTTCTTGTCTTATGTTAGCTGGCTTTGTATAATTGAGATTTCAGTTCTATAATAAATAGTTTGAGAAACTGCTTATAAATTTCTGTGGAATTGAGTTCTCATGAATATTTTATACCTGTATGTATTTCCCATGCTTTCCTATTCACAGTGAGGATGTCCAATTTAATATACCAGTGCTTACTTCCAACATAGGTAAAGAAACTATAAAGTAGAATTAGAAAATGATTGCTAAACTATTGAGTCACTTGTGTAGTGAGCCCTCAATTATTCATAAGGGGATTATCCATGGCAGTATAAACATTTCAGTCAACTTCTGAGCCATGATAATTGGAAACAGATTATATTTGGTACTCGTCAGTCAGTACATGGTGACGAAGGTGTATCTACTTCCTTCTCCACCATGGCTTCTGGAATCAAATCAGCCGTGAACTCCCCAAGCTAAAGATTCTTTCAGTAACCCAAGCATGTAACTCACAGTTTCTGAAATTTCAACGGACAGCAAGAGTGAATTTTATAACTTTGGAAGTAGATTGACTTAGAAAACTCATCTAATACTAAAGCTCTTTGTACGTATTTCCTACCTTACTACTAACCCCTGGTTCTTTTATTCTTCATGCCCACCAATGTAGGCTCAAACCAGCATATCAGTGTTTCTCCTGATGAGCTCTGTTGGACATAATTTATTCTACTTATCTGCCTCATCTGTCCACTAACATAGAACTATCTGTATGGATAGTTGTCAATGGTAGCTATATCTAACAGAGATGATAACAAATATGGGCCTCTTGTTCAAGCTTTTTAAAAATTTTTTTTAGTGTAGATAGAAGTTTTGCTAAAGGTAATACAGAAACGGCTACAATTATACATTGAAAGAGAACTTCCAGAGGTTCAAGTTGAATTCAGAAGAGGCCATGGAATGAGGGATATCATTACTGATGTCTGATGGATCTTGGCTGAAAGCAGAGAATATCAGAAGGATGTTTACCTGTGATTTATTGACTATGCAAAGGCTTTTGCTTGTATGGATCATGACAAGCTATGGACAACATTGTGAAGTATAAGTATTACGCAGCACCTAATTGTGCTCATGAGGAATCTGTACCTGGACCAAGAAGCAGTTGTTCAAACAGCCCATGGGAACACTGAATGGCTGAAAATTAAAAAAGGTGTGCGACAAGGTTGTATTCTTTCACCATACTTATTCAACCTGTGTACTGAGCAAATAATCCGAGAAACTGGGTTCTATGAAGAAAAACATGGCATCAAGATTGTAGGAAGACTCATTAACAACCTGCGACATGCAGATGATACAACCTTGATTGCTGAAAGTGAAGAAGACTTAAAATATTTACTGATGAAGATCAAAGAGCACAGCCTTCGATATGGATTACACCTCAATATAAATAAAACAAAAATCCTCACCACTGGACCAATAAACAACATTCTTACCACCGGAGAAAAGAATGAAGTCAAGGACTTCATTCTTTTTGGATCAGCTATCAACATCACGGAAGCAGCAGTCAAGAAACCAAACGATGTATTCCATTAGGGAAATCTGCTGCACAAGACCTTTTTAAAGTGTTAAGAGGAAAGATGTCAGCTTGAGGACTAAGGTGTACCTGACCCAAGTCATGGTATTTTCAATAATCTCATATGCATGTGAAAGCTGGGCAGTGAATAAGAAAGACCGTAGAAGAATTGATGCTTTTGAGTTATTGTGTTGGAGAAGAATATTGAAGGTGCCATGTGTTGCCAAAAGAACCAATAGATCCGTTTTGGAAGAAGTGCAGCCAGAGTGCTCCTTGGAGGCCAAGATGGCCAAACTTCATCTCTCATACTTCGGACATATTGTCAGGAGGGACCAGTCACTGGAGAAGGATATCATGTTCGGTAAGGTGGAGGGTCAGAGAAAAAGAGGAAGACTCCTATTGAGATGGATTGGCCAAGTGGCAGGATCGATGGACTTAAGCGTGGAAGCAGTAGTGAGGTTGGCCCAGGATCGGGTAGTGTTTCTTTCTGCTGTGCATAATGTCGCTACTGACTCGATGGCACCTAACAACAACAATAGCAGCAGCATTTGTTTTTGTTGTTAAGTGCCATTGAGTCAGTTCCAACCCATAATCTACCCAGTAGAGGGAAAGTTTAGGTCCGTTCACAGATTTGTTGATGTCAGTAGTACCTTTAGACAATGCTGAAGATTTCATTCAATCTCAGAAAGCCTCTGCATTTTGTTTCATAATTGTCTGCTTATTTGTTTATTTAGCTAGTTACTTTAAAGTTTTGAACTTTCTAATATTTGGAAGACTCTAGTTACCCAGTAGAGTGAAGTAATGGGGAAGAGCCCCAGTCCAGTCCAATGCTTACTGCCAGAGTTAATCAAAGGTCAAGTCCCAGATTTAATTTTCCAGTAAAACTAACCCTCCCAACCGCATTTAGCCCTGGCTTTGCTGCTGGTGTTTGTTTCCAATGAGTTGGCTCCTATTTGTATGATTTAGGTGAAAGTTTGTAGGGCAAATTGGTTTTCCATTCAACAGTTCATATTAATTTTGCTTCATCACATTTATTGTAATCCCCACAATGTAACAGAGCTCTTTCAATTTCCTTCCGGTGTTTACCATTTCTAGATGCATATTGTTATATCTGTAGTCCTGGTATGACGCTGGAGGATAAGCACTGTACCGCAAGGTCAGTTTGAGCTGCAAGGCCAGTGGTTCCAACTCACCAGTTCCTCCTCAGAAACCCTATACAGGGTCCATATGAGTCAGAACCAACTCAATAGTACTTAACAACAACAACAATTATTATTTACAGACTGATACATAGATTTCAAGTGTCTATCCTACTTTAAATTTGCATTAGTATATTGTTTTTAAGCACTGTCAAGTTGATTCCAACTCATAGTGACCCTGCATAGGGTTTCTGAGGAGCAGCTGGTAAGTTTGAACCACTGACCTTGGGGTTCAGTGCTTATCCTACTGTACCACACCAGGACTCTTTATTAGTAAGTTGTTGTTGTTGTTAAGTGCCGTTGAATCAGTTCTGACCCATAGCGACACTGTATGAGGTTTCTGAGGAGCAGCTGGTGAGCTTGAACCACTGACCTTGCAGTTCAAATGGCTTTGCAGTCTGACGCATTAGCCCACAGCATCACCTAAAAATCCCTGTAGTTCAATAAGAAATAAAGGGGATAGAAGAGTTTACTTTAGTTAACATGCATGTGTATTTGTAGCCCCTCTGAATTGTAAGCAAAAATCACAATGATCTAACCAAATATTTTATTTATGTTCCAGCTGACAGCTCAGTTAAATCTTTCAGTTTTGTCAAATGAAAAGAATTGGAATCCACTGACTTATATAAAAAGATTCACTACTACCCAGATGACTGCACTTTCTCAGTTTTTGAGAAATATACCAACAAAGTGCATTAACTAAATTTACTCATTACCTACTAATTGTATCTTTTAATAGTTTTCCTCAGAGGTACATTTATAAGCCATTATGAAAATCAGGAAAGTTTAGAGAAATGGAAATGTTGTTAATTTTAAATCTGTGAAAAAGTCTGCCTTAAGACCTAGTTAGCAAATTGCACTGTCAAATGAATCAACCAAATCAGATACACTTTGTATCCAAAAAGTCTGACTAAATTTTTCAGTTCATGTAAGTATACATATTTCTAGGAATGCTCTGAAAATTACTGATAAATTATAGGTTGTATCTTGTAAGTGAATTAATTAAGAGCAGCATGATTAAAATATATAGATCAGTAGCTATTTGCCACGTCTAAATCTTAACAAAAAAACTATACAGTATTTATTATTATATTGCATTTTTATATTTTAATAATAGAATATAATGTAACTGAAAATTATGTTTTCTTATTGAGAAGTATGACAAAAACACATGGTACTCCTTCAATCTGTGTATATATATGTATCATTGATCACCGGTATTCAGTTTAGAAAATAATAAAAAAGGACACACATACAAAATCCTGTAGTTGCTCCCATTTAGTTATTTAGAAATCACAATCAAGTTTTCTTATATGTTTAATGAAAGTAAAAGGTACATACAACTGAAAGCTAATTTGTTCCAGAAGCCAGCATATACTTTTTTGTTGTTGTTAATAGGAAAAAACATTTAAAATAATTTATAGGATGAAATAGTGTGAAAATTGCCTATTCATTGAATACATTTTGTATGGTATGACTTGATCATTTGATTGTAAATTTCTTATTAAATACATTTTGCCTATTTAATAAAAAATAATCCATGTACAACTTTTTGTGAGGTGTTTTATCCAGTGCCACTTCACAAATGTGGCCCCTAAAAATATTCCAGTTGTGTTTTAGAAAAGTCATGTACTGATTTTATAGTTCAAAGATGGTTTTCTTTTTAGCTAATAATAAAATTCACGTGGTGAATTTGAGAATGCTCTTTGTTTTCATTTTATCAGAATCTCTTAAAATCAGTGCATTCTTTGGAGTTAATCCAGGACTAGGAGAAGTAAGGTCCTTAAAGAACAAGTACCATCCTTTCCAGTCTCTGTGGTGGTGGTGGTGGTTGTGTGCCATGGAGTCTTTTCCAACTCATAGGGACCCCTCCCCCACCTCCATATCCGGTTTCCAAGGCTGTAAACCTTTACTGGAGCAGAAAGCCTCATCTTTGTCCTGTGGAATGACTGGTAGTTTCAAACTGCTGACCTTGAGTTAAACAGCCTGATTTGTAACCACTCTGCTACCAGAGCTCTTTCCCAATCTCTGTAGGATACAATATATCTGATGTCAATACATCTAAACAAAGTTCAAAGGCCTCTTTTCTAATGCCACACTTTGCTCCTAATACATAAGCAAGGAAAAGAGAGTAAGCTTTATATAGTTTATAAACCTAGGTTAAACATTAAAGGAAACTTCCCTGAAAAGAAAAACTAAAAATTTACATTCCTTTTATGCTTTGGAAGACATAATGCTCTAGGACATGCAGTAAGATTTTCAGGATGAGCTAAGTGTGCGGGAGGTAGTGTCCATGTGCTGTGGAGTTGGTTCCGATTCATAGCATCTCTGTTGAAGGTTTATAAGCCTGTAAATCTTTACGGGTACAGAAATCCTAATCTTTCTCAAGAGGAGCAGCTGGTGAATTTGAACTGCTGACCTGTGGTTAGCAACCCAACTCATAACCCACTGTGCTACCAGAGTTTGAGTAAAGGGTGTTGTTGTTAGTGCCGTCAAGTCAGTTCCAGCTCATGGTGACCCTGTATAGGGTTTCCAAGGAGCCGCTGGTGAGTTTGAAACACTGGCCTTGCGGTTGAGTGCTTTATCACACAATGCCACACCAGCTAAGGTTCTGTCTTTTATGAAGTAGAAGTAGAAGACTAATGTAGGTGGAGGATGGGTGGACAGGAAGGAAAAATTACATGCAGCTAATAAACGCTTCATATTTTAATTGAGGACATGGAAATTGACTCTCTTAAATCAAAGAGGCCGTGGAATGAGATATATCATTGCTGATGTCCTATAGATCTTGGCTGAAAGCAGAGAATACCAGAAGGATGTTTACCTGTGCTTTATTGACTACACAAAGACTTTCAGTTGTGTGGATCATGACAAGCTATGGACAACATTGAGATGTATGAGTATTCCAGAACACTTAATTGTACATCTGAGAAATCTGTACCTAGACCAAGAAGCAGTTGTTCGAACAGAACATGGGAACACTGAATGTTTTAAAACTGGGAAAGGTGTGAGACAGGGTTGTATTCTTTCACCATACTTATTCAACCTGAGCAAATAATATGAGAAGCTGGGTTCTATGAAGAAAAACGTGGCATCAGGATTGGAGGAAGACTCATTAACAACCTGCCATGTGCAGATGATACAACCTTGCTTGCTGAAAGTGAAGAGGACTTGAAACATTTACTTATGAAGATCAAAGAGCACAGCCTTCAATATGGATTATATCTCAATGTCAAGAAAACAAAAATCCTCACCACTGGCTCAATAAACAACATTCTTATCAATGGAGAAAAGATTGAAGTTGTCAAGGACTTCATTCTTCTTGGATTAACTATCAACACTCACGGAAGCAGCAGTCAAGAGATCAGACGACGTATTGCATTGGGCAAATCTGCTGCACAGGAATTTTTTAAAGTATTGAAGAGCAGAGATGTCAGCTTGAGGACTAAGGTGTCCCTGACCCAGGCCATGGTGTTTTCAATAGCCTCATATGACACGTGAAAGCTGGACAGTGAATTAAGGAAGATCATAGAAGAATTGATGCCTTTGAGTTGTGGTGTTGGAGGAGAATACTGAAGGTGCCATGGACTGCCAAAACAACCAATAAATCTGTTTTGGAAGAAGTGCAACCAAAGTGCTCCTTGGAGGCCAGGATGGCTAAGCTTCATCTCTCATACGTTGGACATATTGTCCGGAGGAAACAGTCGCTGAAAAAGGATGTCATGCTGGGTAAGGTGGAGGGTCAGAGAAAAAGAGGAAGACCCCTAATGAGATGGATTGGCCAAGTGGCATCATTGATGGACTCAAGTGTGGCAGTGGTAGTGAGGTTGGCCCAGGATCGGACATTGTTTTGTTCTGCTTTGCATGGGGTCGCTATGAGTTGGTTCCAACTTGATGGCACCTGACAACAACAACAAATCAAAGAGTACTCCTAAAAAGTGTTTGTGTACTGTCTAGGGAACTTATATTCCCATTGGAAGACTATTCTGCCAAGAAATGAACCACTCTTTTATGTTTCTCTCTGTCTCTATCAGTTTGTCATTAAATTGTCTCTATTTTCCTATGCATTGTGGGTTCCAGCCTTTTAAAAAAACTCTCATTCTTTCACTGGGATTCTGGAGATAGCAAGATCTGATTCATTGAACATTGGATGTGATATATATTAAAAATTGTTTTTCATTTCGTTACCACCTAAAGCTTAAAGACTTAAACATGAATATTTGGAAACAGTTTTCTACTTTATGTCATAAATAAATTTCTTTTTGAATAAACAGAAAATGAGATGTAAGTGTACAAAATACGGAAATTTTATAACATTTATTTGATTGCAGAATGTATGTGTTTAGAAAAAGAGAATAAGTGAATGTTTTTAGTTGCTTTTGAAAAATGATCATCTTTCTCCCTTTATGTTTGGAGTACCCCAGCTGTTGTGTGAAATTACACATTTCTGTTATAAAGTAGAATAAGACCCAACTTTTTTCTAAATGATAACTAAAGTTTGGGGATTTATTGGTTTAAATGATAGTGATACTGCAATAGCATTCAAAACCTTGTAAAATCCAGTTTGCATGTCTTTGTAATCAGTTTTCATTTGTTTATATGTGAAACAGATGTTAAATTTGGAATTGTACCTGTTATGAATACCAAAATCAGAGTGTTCCTCTGTTTATACACAGCTAATTTCTCGAATTGAAGAGGGAGGTTTGGAAACTGAAGGCCTCTTACGAATACCTGGAGTTGCCATTAGAATCAAGGTAATCTCTTTCTTTTTCCTATTAATATAGCATTTTATTGTTTAATTATATTTTTCCATTTTAAAAGCTAACTTGTTCTCTCCACTCTCCCTCCATTGTTAATAAAGTGGATAAAATAAAAACAATAAAACCTCTTACAGTTCTCTTTGCAGTTTTTCTATACTCCCTTCTGTTTTTGTTTTAATTCTTCTAAATCACCATATTACCTATAATGTTGATGTGAGGTGTCTATGAGTCAGTTCTGACTCTGAGCAACTCTATATACAACAGAACAAAACACTGCACCATCCTCACAATCATCGTCGTGTTTGATTCCATTGTTGCCACCATTGTGTCAGTCCATTTTGTTGGGGGGTGGGGGTGGGGTCTTCTTCTCTTTCATTTACCCTCTGCTTTACCCAGCATGTTGTCCTTCTCCAGAGACTAGTTCATGTCCGGAGAATGAAAGATGAAGCTTGTCTTTCTCACTTCTATAGAACATTTTTGGCTGTACTCCTTCCAAGACAGATTTGTTTATTCTAATGGCAGTCCATGGTACTTTCAAGATTTTTCTCCAACACTAGGATTCAAATGCATCAGTTCTTCTGTGGTCTTCCTTGTTAATGGTACAAGTTTCACTTGTGTGTGAGACAAATGAAAATACCACGGCTGGGGTCAGATTGACCTTAGTCCTCAAACTTACACCTTAGCTCTTTATCACTTAAAAGAATTCTTTTGCAGCAGATCACCTATAATAATAAACATGCACATAATTTTAATCCGTGTACTTTGTAAAAACAAAATAGAAACAAAAGTAAACAATGAAAGAACTAAAATAGTTCCTTTCTTCTAGTGGGCAAAGAGCAGAAGTCAAAATATTCATAGGGTGAAGAGTCCCAGGGAGGTATAAACAGATACGAACACAGCTACTAAATGCAATATTGGTGATTTGAATCTACCCAGAAATGTCCCAGAAGATCACAGCCATTGAAAACCTACAGAGCTCAGTTCTGCTCTGAAATGCATGGAGACTCTTTGAGTCAGAATTGATTGATAGCAGCTGGTTTGGGTTTGGTGAGGGTTTATTCATAATAGGTTATGTCGGTTGTGTTAAAAGAAAGAAAGAAAGGAAAAAAACCCAATAGGATTATAGATCCACTCAGGTGAACAGAGTAGGTGCCTTGACAGTAATCGCTAAAAAACTTGTCAAAAAAGATGCCCCCATAATTCCCAATTTTACACCCTCCTCTCTTCATTATTTTTTTCTTTAATTAAATTTATATTTCCTCTATAGGTGACATTTTCTTTCTGTCTTTCCTCTGGTACTGTGTGCCTTCTGGTTTCATCTGTTTTGCCCACTTCTTGTTGTGGGGATACAAGTTTCCAATGAATGTAGTATAAAGGGGGGAGTTAGGAAGACCCCCAGCGAGATGGACTGGCAAAATGGCAGCATCAATGGGCTCAAGCATGGCAACAATTGGCAGGTTGGCCCAGGACTGGGCAGTGTTTTGTTATATTGTGCCTAGGGTCTCTATGAGTCAGTACTGACTCAATGGCACCTAACAACAACAACAACAAAACCTGCAAATTATACATAAACCATAATGATGTGCTTCCTAGAGGATTTGTGTTTTAAAGGAGACTCAGACTTGGAATGAGAGCTCCTTTTAGTATCATATGCACATGTCTAGGAAATACTCTTTGTAAATTGTCATTAACTCAGTTTTATGCCTAACTAGTCTCCAAATCCAGCTTGATCTCTAAACTGACAAAGCACAGATTCCCATCACTTCCAGAATACTATCTTCCTGAATTTGAATATCCAAGAGAAAATAGGATAGGAAGCAGAGGTCTTCTGTTTATTTACTTCAAACCTAGTTTCTCTGAGATATTTGGAAGTGGGACAGGGTGAGGTGGCTCTTGGGCGCACACTGATTTGGGTGCACACTGAGTTGGGTACCACAGTAGTTCTGATGCTAACAATATTAAAATTCCTATTCATAGATTCCACAGTTTTGCATTACCTGCTGATTTTTGATAAGTTTCTTCAGTGTAGCATGTAGGTTTCTTTTACTACATAGTGATCTCAGCTTACCAGTGTTTGATTAACCTGATACACCCTGTGTAAACATTTAAGCTTGTACCCCCTGAGGTTGGTATCTGAGGCATAAACCAATCCCTGGAAGAGTTTTGGTGTGCCTGTAGGCTTGATAACTTGCCATTGTAACACTTGTGTGGTCCTGTAGGATAAACACTAGACTGTCACAGACAGCAGTTCAAACCCATCAGCTGCCCCTTGGAAATGCTATACAGGATCACTGTGAGTCAGAACTAACTCAACAACACTTGACAACGCAACTGAGACAATTTCATCCTCTCCCCCCACCCCCTCGGTCAATAGTGGACATTGGGTATGATTCTGGGATAAGTTCTGTGGAGAAGGACATTTTCCTAAGGGAAATTCTGTAGCTTTACTTGAATGACCTGTGAGTTCTATGTTTGATTACCAACCATTTCCTCCCCTGTGAGGTATTTTTGGAAGTACACTGTGCTAATTTTTTAAAAAGTAACTTGCATAGGTAATAATGGCATAGCACACTTGTCGAAGTACCTTGCAGAGGAGGGTGCAGTTGGAAAAAAAAAAAAAAAGCAAGCATAGAATGCGTAATTGTTAGTATAAAAATGCTAATTCCTCAGAAACAGGTAATGTGACGTCATATCACTCAGATCAGGAAGAGCTCCATGTTTCCGTTCACTGTTAAAGCACTGGGGCCCTCCCTAACAGAGCATGGTGGCCAACACGTTTACTTTAGTACCAACTGGTGAGTGTAACGTGCATTTTATGTTGTCATGGGGAGGCTGTCAAAAGGACAAGTTCAACTAAGTGTAATTTCTAAATAGCCCAATTAAGTGGATTCAGCTGCCTCAACTCTTCAACCCAGCCTGTTGTCACACACCAAATTATGCAGCAGCTGGTCCATTATAAATAATTTAAAGATAATATGCACAATTTTTTTGTTATCTCACCCACCCTACCCTCCTCCACAACCAAATTTCTTTGTATTCTTCTTTCTGTCTCTCTGCTTCTCTCTCTCTTTTATCTCTGGTACCTCCTTCATGTGTACCATTTATCATAAAAATAATTGGGGTAGAGGTTTGTGGTTGTGCAGGGTAAAGAAAGTGTAATAAATTCTACCAAAAAAAGAGAGCACTCTTTGAGAGGACTGTTTGAAATAATAGAAGGAGGTTCCAGAAACTTGGAAGGTTTTCTTACATACTAGGATCTATACCACAATGAAAATCATACAGAAAATAGGACATCTGAAACAAAATTGATTCATACTAATTTGCCATGCCAATGATTGTAGCATCCTTGGGATAAACGAACTAGGTAGCTCTAATCCTACGTGGACTCAAACTACTTTCTACAGTTGGCACAGAATGACTTTGTCACTTCCAGCCCGTGCATTTAAGATAGGTGTATTGATGTGTTTGAATGCCTCATTTGCTGTAGGATTTGATTTTCTACTTCCCAGAGGTGACTGATTAAAGGTACTCTTCTACTGTAGGCCCAGAAACTTTTAGTTATGTAATATATTTCTATATAAACTTAATGTGTAGATTTCTTTCTTAGTGTTTTTGTTTTCATTTTTAAATTGATGAATTATAGTATTTGTTGTTGTTAAGTGCTATAGAGTTGGTTCTAACTCATAGCTACCCTGTATAGATTTTCCTAGGAGCTACAAGTGGGTTTGAACCACCAGCCTTGTGGTTCAACCCAACCTTATGGTCCAGTGCTTTATTCTACAGCACCACACTTGTTGTTGAGTGCTGTCGAGTTGTTCTGACTCATAGCAACACTGCATAGGGTTTCCAAAGAGTGGCCAGTGAGTTTGAACTGCCAATCTTGAGGTTCAAATTGACCTTGCAGTCCAGTGCATTAACCTGAAGCACCACACTGTTGTTGTTGTTGTTAAGTGCTGTCGAGTTGATTCTGACCCATAGCGACCCTGTATAGGGTTTCTGAGGAGCAGCTTGGTGAGCTTGAACCACCAACCGTGCAGTTCAAACGGCTTTGCAGTCTGGCACATTAACCCACAGCGCCACATCAGGACTCCACACTAGCTAGGTAAAACCAAATGAAGAGACTACACTAGTACTCTAATTTAGCCTTCACCACTGATGGTTTGATGAATATTTAAGAAAAAGTTACACATTTTAAAATTTGCTTTTGCTACCTTTTTTAATCAGTAAAGTACCTTTTTTAATCGGTAAAGTACAATTAAGGTAGGTGAGGGGAGGAGTATTCTTTTGAATAACAGAGCAGTTGGCTTTTGGTACTTTCAGGTGCCTTTTTAAAAAGAATAGAATCTCATAATGTAAGAAATGTATGAAACTCTCAGCAGGAAGAAAAATGTACTTACTGGTATTTTGTTTTTGTTATTTTTTTTCCTTTTTCTTCTGCCTTTTAGAATCTCTGCCAAGAACTTGAAGCAAAGTTTTATGAAGGGAGTTTTAATTGGGAAAGTGTCAAGCAGCATGATGCAGCCAGCCTTCTGAAGCTCTTCATTCGGGAGTTGCCCCAGCCGTTGCTCACTGTAGAATATCTCAGAGCCTTTCAGGCTGTCCAAAGTAAGTGCCATCCCACTTTGGAGTCATCCTGGTACCACTGGCGTCCATATTAATTGTTTTAATGACATTTTTAAAATAAAGTTTTTCTTGTGAATTGAGTGATAGTTTACATGGGAGAACATCAACTTTACATTCATCCTATCGTGTTTCGTTTCATTGCAATGATTACAATTCCCTCCATGCATCATCAAACAACCAGAGGGTACACCCTGCAAGCCTGTCCCCAGTTGTCAGCACACAGCCCCTCTCCCTCCCTGAGTCCAGAGTCCCCAGCTGCTCCATCTCTCCATGTAATGGACTCTGGTGTCGCTGCTTCTCTGGGTAGGGTCTCACACTCTGCTCTTTTCCCTTGATGGTCCCAGGATCCTCCGCTCCTGGACTGCAAGATCAACCACTCTCCTCCTTTTGTTACAAAATGTCTACCTTTACATTTGCAATGCTCACAATCAGTCCTGATAGCAATTATTCACTATTGAACCACTAGAGTCTTATCCTCATCTCCTTTGACATTTTGTATGCCACGGAATATAGCTGGATACATTGGAATAGACATTGACTCACCATTGTCGACGGGCGGTACTCAAATGCCACACATTGTTTTCCTTTTACTTTATGAGTCTACATCTCTGACTAAGTGGATAATAGAATGTTCTCTCTGAATACAGATTAGTTGTGTAGCATTTAAGCAATACAATATTTTTTTAGTGTTAGAGCCTGGAAACTTCAATTTCTTTTGTAATAGAATGAGTCACATAAGATCTCTGATATATTTTTCTTGCCAAGTGTTAAAAGCAACACTTACTGGAGAAGTTGTGGATTAACAGTTATCATAAAAGCATAAAGAGATGTGGCAGTCTGTCAGCATTTCCTGAGAAATTAAATTCTGAAATTGTCATGCAGAAACAGGGAACAAAGCATTTTGGTGGAAGGCGTGCAACACACTTCTCATATCTTACTGTTTTGTGGTCTTAGGAAAGCTCCAAATTAATGTCTTTAAAAAGTTCTTAATTTCTTTTTCCAGTAAACACAGAGAGATTATGATGTTTATACTTTGATGTGATTATCCCTTCCACTCTTAGAGGTCATGTCCCCCAAATCCCCATACCACACTTGAGTATTTAATTAATCTTCCAAAGTAAGGCACTAGTGAGAATGTAGTTATGAATCAGGCTACCAGTCTTAAGGTCAGCAGTTGGAAACTAGAAACTACCAGCTGTTCCATGAGAGAAAGATGAGGTTTTCTGCTGCCGTAAAGATGTACAGCCTTGGAAACCCTGTACAGGGGCTCTATGAATCAGAACCAACTCCATGGCACATAACCATCACCACTATTAATGATCAGTAAAGAAAAAAAGAAAGGCAGTCCTGGTGTGATGCTGTAGAAGGAGCATTGGACTGCTACCCACAAGCTCGGAGGTTCATACCTTTCTGCTCCTAAGAAACCCTATAAAAACTGACTGTGTGTTGGAACCAACTCAACAGCACTTAAAAACAACAACATTCATGATCACGTTGGGTTACAATGTTAACCAAGACTGTTTCAGACCATTCATAAAATAGATATTATAGAGATGGTTCCCAAGAGTTGTCGTTATTTTGTTGCTAAGTACCCTTCTGACTCATAGAGACCCTGTGTAGGGTTTCCAAGGAGCGACTGGTGAGCTTGAACCACCGACTTTACAGATTCAAACCTACTTTGCAGTCCAGTGCATTAACCCATATTAAAACATTTATTTAATATTTCTAGGAAAGAAATGACTCAACTTATCTTCTATCTAAAGCATTTTTTAAATGGTTAAATTGTGCTGTTTTACCTAATTCACTGGAAATGGATGGAAATACTACAGTTATCCTTGGAAAACATGAAGATCACTTAAATAGAAAAGAGATGCTGAAAATGATGAGTATACATCGTTTGTTGTTGTTAGGTGCCAGCAAGTTGATTTTGAGTGATTCATTCTATGAACTTCTGTTGTGCTCCTATTATGTTCCAGACCTTCTTTTACATATTTCTGTTGAAATGAACAGACTCTTATCATGTAGTTTGTTGACTAAACACTAGAAGAAGCAAACTTTGCTGTTGCAGACACACCCTGGCACCCTATCATGGAAAGCTCCACCTTCTGTGTCTTTTCATTGGGAAATAATCACACAGAAGTCAAAATTATTTCCAAAGCACTATTGAGTGTCTGCAAACATAAGGCCACTCGTCAAGTGATCGCAGTTGGAAGTGAGCATTCAGAGAGAGAGGAAGCGCTATACCAGCAGCTGCTTTGTCGGATCTCCCACAAACACGCTCAGCAAGGCTGGCTGCTCAGTCGTTGTGCCTTATATTTCACAGTTGTATTTGCACCAAATAACTTTTTTCTTAAAAAATAAAAATAATAATAATAATAAAAAAGGAAAGAAAAATGTTCAGTGAAGAAAAGAGATGTGGTTTATTTAATTTGTTTGCAGATTTTCCAACCAAGAGGCAACAACTTCAGGCTTTGAATCTCCTTGTCATCCTCCTACCTGAAGCAAACAGGGACACACTGAAGGTCAGCTGGATTAATTTGCATTTTATATCCCTTAGAATATGGTGTGTGTCTTGTAAATGTTAATACAACACGCTGCAAAGAGAAAGGATCTTTTAAAGATTAATGGTAAAAGAGTCTTTAAACTCAATTTATTTGTTACTGTTGGATATGTTATTGGGAATATTAGGTTTTGTGTTCCTTTTCACTAGAACATCTCTTGTGCCGTAACAGATCACTGAGATTCATTTGTTAATGGGACTGTGGATAATTTTTGTTTTTTCTTCTTTGTATTTTTCTGCAGTTTTCAAATGTTCTTGAACATATATTTAATGTTTAGTGAGCCTATATGAGTAAAGTAAGAATGTTTTTGAAAGTCCTAAGCTCATCAGTCATGACCCACTACCATGTGGTACTGTAGGATAAGCACTGGACTGCTAACCATAAGGTCAGCAATTCAAACCCACCAGCTGCTCATTGGAAACCCTACATAGGGTCACTATGAGTTGGAACCTACTCCATGGCGCTTCACATCATTGCCTTTAAATAAGATGTTCCAGTTATTTGCAGCTTCAAGTGAATGAGTTTGAAATAGGCCATAATGATGACTTTGAAATATTTGTTAGACCTACACAAACAAATTCTGGTTATTTCTCTAAGACCTCTCCTGACTTTTGAGTATATATTATTATTTTAAAGTGACTTGCTCTAATATTCATATAATTTAATATTGTTTACTCTAAGCATTGTTGCTGACTTTCATGATATCCACTGGATTGCCCCACATTGATTTTAGTTTCCTTAAGGGCCAAAGTTTATAGAGTAGTTTTCAAGGTTTAACTGGGCTATAGGATCAGCACTGGACTTTGAAGCACAAGGCCAGCGTTCAAACCCACCAGCTGCTACGTGGAAACCCTGTACAAGGTTACCATGAGTCAGAACTGACTTGATGGCACTTAATAGCAACATTGTTGTTGTTAAGTGCTGTTGAGTCGGTTCCTACCCATAGCAACCCAGTATAGGGTTTCCAAGGAGCAGCTAGTGAGCTTGAACTGCCAACCTTGCAGTTCAAACAGCTTTGCAGTCTGGCACATTAACCCACAGCACCACACCAGGACTCCTAACAGCAACATATGTATATATAAGTAAGTGTATAGTAAGGGTGCTGCTCTTGCCTTATTATCCTCTGTATTTCTTATTTAAATTGAAATCTCATATCAAGAAATGAAAACAAAACCTTGTTTCTTGGACATTTTCCCCTATAACTCATGAAAACTCCTTAAACTATAGCACTATATGAGTGACGGTTCTTTAATGCGCATACAATAGATGTTAATATTCAACCTATCTGAATGAAACAGTCTATGAAAATGACTGCAATAAAGGCCTTAATATCTGCTATTGGACTTTCCAAAGAGTTATTAGCTCTGGTAGCGTAGAGGTTACAAATCGGGCTGCGAACCACAAGGTCAGCAGTTCGAAACTGCCAGCTGTTCTGCGGGAGAAAGATGAGGCTTTCTGCTTCCGTAAAGATTTACAGCCTTGGAATCCCTGTACAGGGTCGCTATGAGTCAGAACTGACTCCATGGCACTTAACAACAACAACAAGTCAGAAAAAATATTTTGCCCCACCAATTGTCAAATGAATAACTGACAAGGTAACATTGTGTTTTATTTTGAATTATTTTTTGAGGGAGAGGCCATCTTCAGAAAAGGTTATATCCATGCATTGTGTGTCCAGGGTTGTTATATCACATATGGGTATGTAGGTTATACCCTGAAAAGGGACACACCCAGCCCAGGGCAAAGTGGGGACTGATTTCCATCCTGTCCTCTGCTGGCCAGCTGTGCCTTTTGTACAGGACTTCATCTAACTAAAAAGAGAAAAGAGCATCATTTTCTCTTTCACATAAAAATGCCTTCTGTGTGATGGCCCTGTGAATGGACTCACAGAACATAGGAAAAGAAAGACATGACTTACCTTAAAAGCTTAACAATACCAGTTGCCCTCACATTTATTCTGATTCATGGCCACCCTATGTGTTAAGAGTAGAACTGTATTCCATAGGGTTTCCGTTAGCTGATTTTTGGGGGCCAGACTGCCAGGCTTATTTTCCAAGGATAGATGCAAACCTTCGATCTTTCAGTTAACAGCCTAGTGTGTTAGCCGTTTGTATCTCTGGGACTCCTATTAGAATTTACCTATATTCGACTGTGAATTCAAATACACATATTCCAATATGGCTGCCACTGACAAGGCTGATCTAGAACTCCTTTGCCATTCATTGCCTTCAAGTCTCAGGCATAGTCTTTCAAGCATTCTCTGTTTAAAAATGTATTTTAAAGTTTTAAGGGTAGGTTTCATATTTTGCATATAAGACTAATAAGAGCAAAATGTTGTAACTGAGGTTGTTATTTATTTTGTCAAAAACTGGCAAATGCAAAAAAATATTTTTACTTAAGTTGTAGTGGTTTAATTAACTAGCCGTGATGAAGTTTTTCAGTAAGAATTTTAATAGTAGAATCACTGAAATTGAAATAAGTATGCTGTACATGCAAGAGAATAAACCATTTAGGTTCACTTCTATAGACGAAGGAACACTTGATTGCATAGTAAATTCAGGAAGCTTTAACTCAAGGTTCTCAACGTATCAAATACGAGGGCTACTCCTCCAGTTGTCATTTGGAGGTGAAGGCTCATTTTTAGAGAGTGTTACTAGAACACACCCACAGGTGGTGAGGCACCAGGTTAAACACCATGTTAAGGTAGGAGTGCAAAATTAGAGGCATCTTTGGGTAAACTGGTTAACCAAGATTTCCCCCCCCCCTTTGATTGATGTGCATTTGGACCAATGATCACACCTACCTTTGACTTGCAGGAATTTAATATGTCAACAAAACATCCATCTTAATATAGTTATTGACATCTGTTTACACTTTTTGTAGTTTTAGTAAGTTCTTTGCATGCATTGCCCTCATAGGCTATGAAATCAGTATTCCTATTTTGTAAATGAGAAAAATCTAAAGATCAGGGAGAAAAAAATTTCCCCAAGATAACACATGGCTGGTAAGTAACTGTGCTGGGGCTCAGACCTGAGTTTTCAGAGTGCACATCTAGTGATACTTCTACACCACCAGACTAATGATAAAGTAAATGCTTGGGGGGAAAAACAGGCAGTTCTTACAATTCCAAAGAAGAGAAAATACTGCAGTTTCTTCCAGCAAGGGCTAGACTTCCATCTTATTATTTATTTCACATCTGTGTATATATACACACACTCGTGGGTTCTAGGAACCTGATGGTAATATTTTGAATATCCTTGTTGCATATGCACACCACAATTAAAATGTTTTATTACTTAATCTCTGTAATTTATGCCCATAAATAAAGAGATACACTGGTCCCTGAATAATTATTCTGGTCTCTGTGGAACAAAATTAAATATTTCTTCTAAACTCACCTATTAAGCTTTTGTCCTTAGTTGAGAGTGTGTTGTTTCTATGTAACCTTATGCTTGGATTACAATTGAACTTTCTAAGCACTGTGCCAGAAATTAGATATATAAATCTCTTTGTTAGATACCTTTAGTTTGTTTCAAAAATTTGAGTTAAAAGCTGTTTGAACTGCAAGACCAGTGGTTCAAGCTCGCCAGCTGCTCCTCTGAAACCCTACACAGGGTTGCTGTGGATCAGAGTCTACTCTACGGCACTTAACAACATATAGGAGCTAAACTGATTTAAGACCAATCTGTTAATACTTAGATTTTTGTTTTCTGTTATCCTGTTATTTGTTGTTGTTGTTAAGTGTCTTTGAGTTGGTTCTGATGCATAGTGATCATGTATAGAGATTCTGAGGAGTGACTGGTGAGCTAGAATTGCTGACCTTGTGGTTCAAACCGACTTTGCAGTCCAGTGCATTAACCCACAGCGCCACACCTGTTATATTTACCTGTTTTTCCCCTTTTGGTATAGTTCTTTTTGATTCTGTTAGTTTATTTGGCTCTTTTAAGGTAAGAGTTTGGAGCAAAATATGAAAAAGCAAACCCAACAAGACTCTTATTAGGAGCGTAGAAACAAAAAACAAATAGACTTGTAATTAAATTTCTTTTCCACCAAGTCTTAGTCATGTGACCTTTGATAAACTATGCAAATTCTCTAAGTTATTGTTTTCTCATCTATAAAATTTATGGTGTCTAATAGATTTCCTTGGAGTCTGGTGTAGCTTTGTAGGATCAGCACTGGACTGCTAACCACAAAGTTGGTGGTTCAAATCCAGCAACCGCTCCTTGGAAACCCTGTACAGGGTCTCTATGAGTCAGAACAGTTAAACGATGCCATTTAACAACAACAGTAGATTCCCTTGGGGTAGAGTAAGCATTATGTGAAATGATTTCTACAACATGCTTAACGCAGTGGCTCACACATAGAGAACATTGGATGTCTGTGCAATTATTATTGCTAGACCCAAATTAATTTAGTTAAGAAGGCAAAGGATGGACTTGAAACCTAGAGCACTGTCAGGAGTAGGGTAATCTCAGTCACCTGTGGTGTTTGTGGAGGGTAGACTCAGAGGACGCCAAGCGCTGCCAATGGAGACAGACTGTGGAGCATCAAGTTCAGCATAATCTGCCTTCTGATGAGAAGCTTCTTCTCCTTCATTCATTAATTTAAAAAGGTTCTTCTCTTCATTCCACTTTCTCCCCATCATAGTCTCCATTGTTTTTTAAATGATGTCAACCAGCTATTGAATTCCTTAAAACAAAAGAAATTGAGGCTGAATGAGTCTTTTTAAGACAATCTCTCTCTCTTTCTTTATTCTTAGGGATAAAAGTGTAATTCTTCCTTGAAACAAATGGATATATATACAATATTTTTAGATGCTTTTCAGTGCTCCATGGCTCCTATAGACTAGAGGGCTGATGCTTTGCCATTTTTCCCCCTTCCAGCCAGTTTAGATTTACACCTTCCCAACTTCATACCTCAGTGCCAGGTCCTTAGTGGAAGCAAAACACCATTGCAAATGTGTTGACTTATTTATTGGAAAAGTTTTGATAACTGGGTTTGTTGGCTGCAGCTAGCTGACTGTGATTGGTGGTGGTTGTGTGTGAGACCCAAGTCGGTTCCGGTTCCTAGTGACCCTGTATAGCATTTACAAGGTTGTAAATCTTTACAGGAGTAGAAAGCCTCATCTTTCTCCTGTGGAACAACTGGTAGATTCGAACTCCTGACTTTGGTTAGCAGCCCAACTTGTTACCCAGTGCTTCTTTGACTATGTTTATGCACAACTTATTTTTTAAATATAATAAAAGTCTTGTATGCTATAGTACTTTAATATCTTATCTTCATGTACAACGCAAATCTCAAAGAGTCATTTCTCTTTCAGGCTTTGCTTGAATTTCTCCAAAGAGTAATAGACAATAAAGAGAAAAACAAAATGACAGTCATGAATATAGCGATGATCATGGCCCCCAATCTCTTTATGTGCCATGCATTGGATGTGAAGTCCAGTGAACACCGAGAATTTGAAATGGCAGCTGGGACAGCTAATACCATGCTCTTATTAATTAAGTACCAACAAATTCTGTGGACAGTAAGTACCTATTTTTAAGTTCTGTTAATGATCATATAATTCCCTAGCATCATTGTTTATAGCAATTTCAAACTTAATTTTATAAAGCTGGCATAAAGAAATGCATTGTACTTATTTCCATAATGGTTTAAAGAAAGCTTGTTATGTTTTCATTACAGGCTTTATAAAGTTATGTTTAAAACTTGGGAGTGCCGAAAATATTAAAGGCATTTTATTCACAAATATAAGAAGACTTTGAGAATTGCTCTTAAAATCATGAAATTACATTAAACAGGCCTTACAATGATTACTTAGGATTTGATTTATGTCTATCCATTTTCTTTTATCTTAATATTTAGACCTGTGGTCTTGTATCTTGAAATCAGATCATTGGAATCACATCAGTCAGTAATTTTTCATAGAGCCTTGTTAAAAAGGGGTATATACATTTTGTTTCCTAATTGTTGGGAATGTCTTAACATTGATTTTCTTGTTTTAACCTTATTTTGAACTCAAGTTTTGATAGATAATCAGGGATGTGCTTCTGAACAGCTCAAGAAAAAGATAGTGGATGAAAACTTAAATAATTAAGGTTTCATTATCAAGTGATAATTATAAATTTTGAGAGAGACATTTTATAGACTTCCAAAAAATGAACTAAAAAAATTCCAAATAAAAAATATACTGCTTAATAGCTCAGTTCCTTATTTGAGGAGCCTTCATGGTAATCTGTTGAAAAGACAGAGTAACAATAATCTAGATTTTCAAGTCTTTGATTTATTTTAATATTCTTTATAGAAAGCAACGGGTACAAGTGACTTTAAGTGCTTGTTTTTTACAAAGGAATGTGCATTTATTAAATCTCAATTTTTAAAATGGCAACATTACTTCATGTTACCCTATGTTGTTAAGTGTCGTCGAGTCGGTTCCGACCCATAGCGACCCTGTACAGGGTTTCCGAGGGTGTAAATCTTTACGGGAGTAGAAAGCCTCATCTTTCTCCCACGGAGCGGCTGGTAGTTTCGAACCACTGACCTTAAGGTTCGCAGCCCGATTTGTAACCACTACGCTACCAGAGCTCCTTGTTACCCTATAGGAGCTTTAAAAGATTTTAGTTTGCTAATGTAATTCCAGAGATTTTTCCTGATGTATTGCTAAGGACTTGTCAAGTTTGGTTCCTAGAAGGAGTGTGGAGAGGTGGCTGCTGCTAATGCGAGGATCACTGAGGTGGTGTCTCTACTGCCACTCACCTCAGAGAGTCGCCACTTCTTGACTCACATGACCTGAAGAAATTGCCACTAAGCCCTTGAACAATATAACCAAGGCAAGGGAAGACACTGGGAGGTGCACATGAGTAAAAGACAGCAAAAGTAAATGTCATTACATACACAGCAGGCAATAATAATTACAAAAAACAGTATCTATGAGGAGATGCATAGGTAAACATGCAAGCTGCACAGCTGTGGAAAGGTGAACAGGAGTACACCCATGAATATATATAGGTTTGGCAGAGGATATTTCTACATATGTTTTTGTATGTGCTGCAAATATATTCAAGGATACAGTAGAGCATACCAGGGACAAAGTTCTGAAAACTTCTTAGCCCTAACCAAACACCTGTAGGGAGCGAGTCACTGGGCTTGGTGACTTTAAACCAGTTTTGGAGGACGTGTTGGCCAGTTAGTATAGCATAGTCCACAAAGACAGTGATCTACATCTTACTTTAGTAAGCAATGACTAGGGTATTAAAAGCTTGTGAGTGGCAATCTAAGATGCAACTATTAGTCTTCCCCATTCTGGAGCAAAGAAGAGTGAAGAAAAAGACTGAAGAGAAACAATTGGTCCAAAAAACTAAGGGACTACATGACCCACAGCCTCCACTACCCTGAAACCAGAAAACTTGATGGGGCCCAGCTACTTGACATCTTTGACCAGGATCACAGTCTGTACAGAGGTGGGGTGGGGGTAAGTAGAACAAAATCCAAAATCAGATTTACTGGTCTGATAGAGACTGGTGGAACTGGCAAGACTGTGGTGCCGAGACCCCATTCATGACTGGAACTGAACCCACACCTGGGCGTCAACTTTCAGCTAAACAGTAGACAAAGCTATAAATAATGTGATTAGCCATATGAGACCAAAAGGTCAGCATTTGCCCCCAGACCAAGTTCAGAAGACAGGAAGGGGCAGGAAAGAAGAATGAGTGGAAATGGAGATCCCAGGGATGAGGAGGGGAGAGTGCTGTCACATTGGAGGGAGAGCAGCCAGTGTCATGAAACAAAATGTGAATAAATTATTGAATGAAAAACTAATTTGCTTTATAAACTTATACCCAAACTACAATAAAACAGTTAAAAAAAAAAAAAAAAGAGCCTCTTTTGGAGCCTTGCACAATGGGTGGTAAATTGCATAAAATGGGTGTTTTTTCCACGTGGTCTACAGTGAAAAATATGATGCTATCCCTCTTCACAGTATTAATGATTAGTGAATGCAAAGTGACAGTCTTATCAAATTCCTCTTGAAATATGAGAAATAAGATAATGATTTCTGTAGCTAAAAATGGTGATTTTTATTTTCTTCTTAATTTAATTTCTTCTTAGATTCCCAAATTTATTGTGAACCAAGTGAGGAAACAGAACACTGTAAATGCGAAAAAGGATAAAAAAGCAATGAAGAAACTGCTGAAGAAAATGGCTTATGATCGAGAAAAACATGAAAAGCAAGATAAGAATCCAAATGATGTAAGAAAAACTTAACGATGTGTGTTTATATAGGTTTCTCTTCCTCCCAAAAGGATTTTAAATGTTCCAAATGTGACTTTTACACACATACAAAGCTGTTCATAAGTCAGAGGCATCAATAACAGTAACTGTGTTCCTACTATTACTAATGACCGGTAGGGACAGTTGATCAGGCATTGGTGAATCAGGATGTCTGATATTAATGGAAAACAAAGGAAAATAATAAGATAGGAGTGTTGAACTCCCACTGAATACAGAATGTAGAGTATGGTAAGAGTACCCCAGTGAACTACTGATTTCCCCCCCAGTGTTCTCATCTGTAAAAGGGGAGAAACAAAATAGCTAAATAATCCAGATAGACAAATAGGCTAATGTTTTTGTTCTTCCTAGGGTAATGCTTCAAGTTAACGATTATGGGGATGGCAAAGGACCAGAAAGTGATTCATTCTTTTGTGCATGAATCAGAACCCACTCAACAGAACCTAGCAAAGACAACAAGTATAATTCCTAGACTTAGATAAATACTTCCATGTTTTTAACGTGGTCTGAAGAGAAGTCCGGAAAGACTTCTCCTGGAAAGAGAGAAATAAAAATGTTTCTGTAAGGAAATATTAAACGTCACTTTTTGCAAACTGCTCTAAGAGTTGGTAAGTTCTGTGAAGTCACTTCTGACTCACAGGACTCCTGGTGTACACTGTAGAGTAAGCACTGGACTGCAAGGTCCGTTTGAACTGCAACATTTGTGGTTCAAACTCACAGCCTTTCCTCAGAAACCTTATACAGGGTCGCTATGAGTCAGAACTGACTCGATGGCACTTAATGACAACTCTTAAAAGTATACTAGGAAAAATAGTGAAACATACACGAAGCACATTTATGTAGTGAGTCTTTCCCAAAGCTTTAACTCAGATGGTGAAATACAAGCATTGCTTTTTATTGTTCTGTTTATAGACTACACTTTGAGGTTGTTCAGTTAAGTGCTGACATCTTGTGGAATCTTGTGGAAATGCAGTAATTTGCCTTTGAATTTTTGCTCTGGCAAGCTTCTCACACCCGACTCAGACTCCTTAGGGTTTGTAAATCCTCACCCGAGCAGACAACCTCATCTTTCTCCTGTGCCTGTGTAGGGACCCAGTAATTACAAAAAAAAATTATTATTCCTAAATTTAAGTGAAAATAGCTTGGCAATTTTACAAAATGATGCTTTCCATCCTGTTTTTGTAAAATTTTAAATCAATTTTTTAAAAAGTATCTCATAAAATAGTGTAATATGTTCATATACTAAATGGGAACGGGAAATACTGTTACATTTTTTTAGAAGGTACTTTGTCTACATTTAGAAAGGATTTTTGAGATATCATTTTATTTAACTTTAAAATATTCTGTTGTTGTTATGTGCCATAGAGTTGGTTCCAACTCATAGCAACCATGTATAGAGTTTCCAAGGAGCAGCTGGTGGGTATAAACTGCCAGCCTTTCAGTTCAAACCATTCTTGTGGTCCAGTGCTTTACCCTACAGTGCCACATGCATGTTTTATATGTGCCACACCAGGATTGCCTCTAAACCCATGGGAAATAAGTAAATACTTTCTTACATTATAGCCTTTATATGTTCATACTAAGGAGCTCTGGTAGCGTAGTGGTTACAAATCGGGCTGTGAACCTTAAGGTCAGCGGTTCAAAATTACCAGCTGCTCCGCGGGAGAAAGATCAGGCTTTCTACTCCCGTAAAGATTTACACCCGCGGAAACCCTGCACAGTGTCGCTATGGGTCGGAACCGACTCAACGGCACTTAACAACAACAACATGTTCATACTAATTTAAGTGACCATAACTTTGTTTTTTAATAAGACACTTACAATGTGATTCTCTTAGGCATAAGTCTCCTTAAGAAAATAAAATCTGTGGTGTACAATTTTAACAATAAATCCTTAGATTAAAATTTGTAATGTTCTCTTTTCTGGGCATAGAGTATGAAATAACTTTGTCGTTATAGATTAACAGCGGTAGCTTGGATCTCTCTATGTTGCACACTGGGTTAAGTAGACATAAACTGGTCTGAGAATTGTCTGTACATCTTAAGGCTGCAATGTCATTGGAAGAATTTAGGATTTCGATCTGGATTTCAATCTTGGTTTTATCATTTATTAGCTGTCAGTCTGTCTGAACTGTGGTTTTCTCTTTGGTGAAATTCAATTATTCATGTACCAATTTGCTACTAAGTGCCTTCCTCCTTGGTGCCTAATACCCACTTCATGTTGGGTTTCCAAAGGAATCTCATCCCCAAGGAGAAAGGAGGGACAGTGCTCTGATGGCAGCCTGGCCAGGGTACCCTGGGCACAAAAGAGGGAGTGGTGATGACTTAAGGCACGAGCCAGGTTTCCCTGGGAGACAGCTGAGTGGAGCCTTGAAAAACACATAGGTACAATTCAGGCAGTAAGAGAATGCCTGGCCAGCAAGGAAGCTTTGTGGCAGTGACAGCCTGCTGGTGGATGTGGTCCACAGTGGAGGTGTGTTTGACTTGCAATTTTGCCTTAAAATATTTGATTTATGGGCAGAATTTTAAAGCTAAAAGATTTTAAGTAAAATCTGGATTTCCATCTGAACTTGACAAGTTGAATGAGCTTGAGGATGGGTAGAGGAATTGTGCATTCCTATGGGATAATAATTTACTGCATCGGGGTAGCAGTTAGTCCTTTGGATGGGTGTTGTTATTGGCATCAAGTCGATTCCGACTCACAGCAACCCTGTGTAGGGTTTCCAAGGAGCACTGGTGAGCTTGAACCGCCGACCTTGCAGTTCAAATGGCTTTGCAGTCTGGCTCATTAACTCACAGCCCCACACCAGGACTCCTTTGGGTGGATGGGGGCTATCTATTTTGCTATATGTCTCCACTTCATCCTACTTTGTTGGTTTAGGTTTTCTCACTCTCTCCCTCATTAATTTAACTATGCAACCCTTCCACTAAAGGCATACAGCTGCCTGGCGTGTTTTATTCTTTTGTTCAACAAATCATTTGGTGTGTGGCTACCATGTCTCAGGGACTGTTCTAGGTACTTGGGATCCCTTATTGAACAAAATAGACAAAGATGATTGCCCTTGTGGAGATTAGATTCTATAAATGAAAATAAATGTAGTTATGTATATGTGTAGGAGCTCTGTTAGCGTAGTGGTTACGAATCGGGCTGCGAACCTTAAGGTCAGCGGTTAGAAACTACCAGTTGCTCCGCGGGAGAAAGATGAGGCTTTCTACTCCCGTAAAGATTTACACCCTCGGAAACCCTGTACAGGGTCGCTATGGGTCGGACCCGACTCGATGGCACTTAACAACAACAACAACAACATGTATATGTGTGTGTGTGTGTTTAAAATGGCTCTAAAAATACTAAAATAGTAGAACAAGGAAAGGGAAATAAATTGAGAGGCGGAGCCTCTTGTAATATTAAATTGGGTGATCGGTTGAAGGAGGTCAAGTTGCTCACTTATGTAGCTAGCTGAGAAAACACATTCCAGGTGGAGGGAATAGTCTATGCAAAAGCCTTAAGGCTTGAACTTCTTGGGGTTTTTAAAGAGCTGCAGAAGTGAATGTGGCTGGGGTTGAGGAATTAAGAGGATATGAAGTCAGGTCGGAAAGTCAGTGGAGCCAGATCATGTAGGGCCTTGTAGACCATCATTGGGAATTTAGATTTAGCCTAGGTGATATGTGGTCATTGCAAGGTTTGTCATGAAGATGTGACAAACTGTACTGTTGTTAATTGCTGTCGAGTTGGCTCTGCCTCATTGTGACCCTGTATAGGGTTTCTGAGGAGTGCCTGGTGGATATGAACCACCGACCTTGCATTTGAAACCAACTTTGTGGTCCAGTGCATTATCCTGCAGCACCACATGTTGTTGTTATATTCCGTGAAGTCGGTTCTGACCCATAGCGACCCTGTACAGGGTTTCCGAGGCCGTGAATCTTTACAGGAGCAAAAAGCCTCATCTTTCTCCTGTAGAACAGCTGGTAGTTTCGAACTGCGGACCTTGCGGTTCACAGCCCGATTCGTAATGACTACAGCATATTAATTGTTTAGTACAAATGTTTTTTTTATTGTTGTTAGGTGCTGTCAAGTCTGTTCCGACTCATAGCGACTCTGTTGCACAACACAATGAAACACTAATCTCACATTTGTTGTTTTGAGCCATTGTTGCTGTCACTGTGTCAGTTCATGTTGTTGGGGTCTTCCTTTTTGTTGTTGTTGGTTCAGAGTACAAGAAACTAAGTCTTACTAATTCTTTTTCCTAAGGAGCATTCTTTACATAGTAATTTCAATATTCTTTGCCAGCATCATAACTCAAATGCATCAGTTCTTCTATGTCTCTCTTATTAATTGTCTGACTCTCACATGCCTATGAGTCCGATGCACTTTAGTCTTCAAAGTGAAATCTTTGTTTTTTTTTAACACTATAAAGCAGTCTTTTGCAGCAGTTTTGCCCAATTCGTCTGATTTGACTACTGTTCCCATGAGTGTTGGTTGTGGATCTAAGCAAAATGAAGTCTTTAACAACTTTACTCTTCTTTATTAATTGTGTTATTTATTGGTCCAGTTGTGAGGATCTTTCGTTTCTTTACAGTGAGGTACAATCCATACTGGAGGTTGTAATTAACAAGCAAAATTGTGCCATCTGCATATCAAAATTTGTTAATGAGTCTTCCTCCAATTCTGATGCCACATTCTTCTTCATTTAATCCAGATTCCTGGATTATGTGCTCAGCAAACAGATTGAGTAAATATGGTGAAAGAATACAACCGTGGCACACACTTTTCCTGATTTTAAACCATTCAGTATCTCCTTGTTCTGTTGGAATGACAGCCTCTTGGTCTATGTATAGGTTCCTCATCAGCACAGTTAAGTTTTCTGGAATTCTTATTATCCAAAGTTTATTATGACACACACAGCAGAATGCCTTTGCATGGTCAGTAAAGCACAAGTAAATATCTTTCTGATATTCTCTGCTTTCAGAGATCCATGTGACAATGATAGCCCTATTCTAAGTCCTCCTCGGAATTAGGCTGGAGTTTCTGGCAGCTTCCTGTTAATGTACTGCTACATCTGTTTTTGAACTATCTTCATCAAAAATCTACTTATATGTGATATTAATTATATTATCTTATAGTTTCTCTATTCTGTTGGGTTACTTTTCTTTGAAACAGGCACAAGTATGGATCTCTTCCATTCAGTTGGCAAGGTTGCTATCTTCCAAATATCTTGACATAGACAAGTAAGCATCTCCTGTACTTCATCAGTTTGTTGAAAGATTTCAATTTCTATTCTGTCAGTTTCTGAAGTCTTGTTTTTTATCGTTGCCTTCAATACATTCTGTTCTTGATCATATGATATCTCTTGACATGGTTGAACATCAGCCAATTCTTTTTGGTACAGTGACTGTGTATTGCTTCCAGCTTCTTTGATGCTTCCTGTATTATTAATATTTTGCCTATGTTGTTGTTTTGTTGTTAAGTGTCATCGAGTCAGTTCCAAGTCATAGCAACCTTATATAGGATTTCTGAAGCTGTAAATCTTTACAAGAGCAGAAAGCCACATCTTTTTTCCACGTTTTGCACACAGAATCTTCAATACTGCAATCTAACGCTTGAATTTTTTCTTCAGATCTTTCAGCTTCAGGAATGCTAAACATCTTCCCTTTGGATTTTCTAACTTCAGGTCTTTGCACATTTCATTATAATGCTTGACTTTCTCTTCCTGTGCTGCCCTTTGAAATTTTTTGTTCAGGTCTTAGACTCTATCATTTCTTCCAGTTACTTAAGTTTGTCTACATACAAGTGCAAGTTCAGAGTCTCTTCTGACATTCCTTTTGGTCTTTTCTTTCTTTCCTGTCTTTTTAATCATCTTTTGCTTTTTTCATGTGTGATGCTCTTGATGTCATCCCTTATCTCTTCTGGTCTTCAGTCATTAGTGTCAAATGCATCAAATGTGTTCTTGAGATGGTCTCTAAGTTCAGATGGGATATATTCAAGGTCACAATTTAGTTCTCATGGACTTTTTTTTTTTTTCCTTCCATTCCCTGTTTTATTATGTTTTTTGGCTCTCATGGACTTTAAAAATTTTTCTTCAGTTTCAGTTTGAACTTGATGCCTGATGATATTGAGCTTCTTCATAATTTCTTCCCCCAGATGTAGTCAGCTTGATAACTTTTTATTCCACCTAGTAAGGTCCATGTGTAGTCTTAATTTGTGTGTAGTTGAAAAAAGTATTTGCAATGAATAGGTCATTGTAATAAAAAATTCTATTTGTAATATCCCCAACATCATATCTATCACTGAAGCTCTGTTGTCTCACTACTGATTCATCCTCTTTGTTCCTAAGTTTTGCATTCCAATCACCCATAATTATCAACAAATCTGGAGTATGAATTTGATAACTTCGAGAATGAAGAATTTCTTAGAATTCGCTAATTTCTTAATGATTGTCTTTAGTAGTTGGTGCATAAATCTGAATGATCGTGGTTTTCCTTGTAGACAGATAGAGATTATCTTATAACAGACAACATTGTACTCCAAGATAGACCTTGGGTTGTTCTTTTTGTTGGTGAATATGATGCCATTCCTTTTCAAATTCATGTTCTGGGCATAGTAAATCATTTGATTGTCCAATTCAAAATTATCAATACCAGCCCATTTCAGCTCACTAATTTCTAGGATATTGATCTTTATGTGTTCCATTTTAGTTTTGACAACTTACAATTTTCATAGATTTATACTTCATACATTCTATGTCCTGATTATTAATGGATGCTTGTAGCTGTTTCTTATCATTTTTAGTTGTGCCCCCTCAGCAAATTAAAGTTTTAAAAGTTTTGCTCTATCCACTTTGCTAAGGCCAAGTCTACTTTGAGCAGGTAACTCTCCCCTAGTCATATTTTGAGTGCCTTGCACCTGAATGGCTCATTTTCCAGCATTATATCAGGCACAGTGTCTCACTGCTATTCATAAGGGTTTCAGTGGCTAACTTTTCAGAAGTGGTTGACCTCTCCTTCTTCCTAGTCTTAGCCTGGGAGCTCTGTTAAAACTGACCACAGTAAGTGACACACAAACCACCATAGTAGAAAAAACTGACAAAAGAATGGTGGTGATAGAAATGTGGATGCACTTAAATACTAATGAGACTTACCGGTTAATTACACTAGGAAAAGCCACTTGGTGATAAAAAGGGCTTTGAACATGCTCATTAGGTTTGATCCCTGCTGAGAATTTGCATTTCCACCCAGTATATACATTGAATGAGTATCTACATTTCAACAAAATCTCCAGCTGATTCTTACGTTAAAATATAGATATTTAGTATATTTGGGGTAGAAATGCAAATTTTTAATAGTTGAACTAAAATGCAATTTTTTTTGCAGTGGGTTGAACCAGTACTGACTGGTTCAAATTCCTGGTGAAATATAACAAAATTGTAGACCTTTAAAATGAATTGTTTTCTGATAATCTTGAATTTATGTTTGTAATCCCTATTGCTCTTTGTTCCACCATACACATACCAGACTTCATGTGGCTTGAAAGGATAGTCATTGTATCTCTCTGGGCCTCACTTTCCTTTGTAAAATGAATAAGTTAAACCACATTCATACTGTTTAATCAGAAGCGTGCACTAGATCTGTAGTAGTATTCAAGAAAGCAATAACAACAACAAAAGCATTAGTTACCGAATCAGAATCTCCTAGGAATAGACTCTGGGCATGTGTATTTTATAGACTGTAAGATGATCCCCCTACACACACACATTTGTTATGTGTGTATGTATAAATACACATGTCTATTTAATTTTATTCTGGAATTTTTCTAATATAATATGCTGTAGGATAAGCACTGGACTGGTCATCTCAAGGTTGGTAATTCAAATTCACTAGCCACTCTCTGAAATCCTGTACAGGATCACTGTGTGTCAGAACCAATTCGATGGCGTGTAACAACAACAACAGACAAAAGTAGGAGAGTAATATATGAACCCCCATATACCCATCACCAATAAAACACACCTTTGTGGTCCTATTACTTTCTTTCCTTGCCCCCACTTTTTTTCTTTTAGTATCTTTAAGGATGCCACAGCAGACATCCTGTTTTGCTCCCTCCCCTCCCCCCTGCAAGATAAATGATGCCACGTTGAGTCTGACTTGAGGTACCTTACGCTGTGTATTTCAGTGCACGGGGCTTTCATTGGCTTTGGTATCTTGGACATAGATCAGTAGGCCTTAATTTTAAGGTGACTCTAGGTGGGTTTGAATTGCTTACCTTTTGGTTGGTAGCTGAACACTTAACTGGTTGTGCCATTTAGGGCGCTTGTTGTTGTTGTTAAATGACGTCAAGCTGGTTCTGACCATAGCGATCCTGTATAGGGTTTCCGAGGAGTGGCTGGTGAGCTTCAACTGCCAACTTTGCAGTTCAAACCGACTTTGCAGTCCAGTGCATTAGTCCACAGCGCCACACCAGGACTCCATTTAGGGTACTGTTGTTGTTATGTGCCGTCGAGTCGGTTCCGACCCACAGCGACCCTGTACAGGGTTTCCGAGGGTGTAAATCTTTACAGGAGTAGAAAGCCTCATCTTTCTCCCGCAGAGCAGCTGGTAGTTTCGAACCGCTGACCTTAAGGTTCGCAGCCCGATTCGTAACCACTACGCTACCAGAGCTCCTTATACCCCATATTGTTTGTGTTGTTAAGTGTCTGTTGAATTGGTTTCAACTCAGTGACCCTGTATAGCGATTCTGCGGAGCAACCTGGTGGACCAGTGCTTTATTCCACAGTGTCACACCAGGACTCCAAATACCTCAAATTACATCTCTAATTAATAAAGATCTAGAGGTAGCTTTGGTGAGGATCCAGTGAATCATCCATTCTTCAAGAACCATTTAGACCTAGGTTTGTGTGCTTTTTTCTCAAGTCATCCAAACTCACCCCTGCAATTAAAAGAAAGCTGCACATTTATGAGAGAACGGGGCCCAGAGTATAGGCTCAGAGATTCTGTGCAATGTGGCACATTGCTCAGCCCATTTGATCTCCTGAGTAGAGGGAACACAAGTTCTCTTTCACTAAATTAAACTTATGATTCACTCAGGAACATCTAGTGCCACACCCAATTTGCAGATGAGCAATGCCAGTTTTAGAGGCCTTACTGGACTTGTCAAAAGTTTCAAAATGATATTGTAACATTTTAAGAGATCTGTTGGTGCCATCGGAGCCCTGGTAGTACAGTAGTTAGCCGCTTGATTACAACCTGACTCCACCAGAGAAAGATGTGGCCTTCTGCTTGTGTAAAGATATGCAACCTAGAAACCCTGTGGGCAAGTCCCGTCCTGCCCTTCAAGGTTACTGTAGTGAAATAGACTTAACAGCAATGGCTTAGGTTTTTGTGGGGCTGGTCCCACCAAAACCATCCTGAATTAGCAGCAGTACATGTGTGCTCTGCTGGTGTGTCACTGGGGTTTTGTTTTAGTCACAATTTTTATGTGACGATTCCATTGCTGATTTTAGAACATCATTGCGGGCATTGTTTCAATTAGTTGCTTTTGAACTGGGAGCAATGTATGGATTTACTTTAGGGTTCCATATGGAAAATCAAATTGTAATTTAAAATGCAAAACTTGGGGTTTTTTTTTAAGATATTGCCTGATTTTTTATAGTATATAAAATAATGCCACATTAAAGGAAAAAATACCAGAGAACTTATTTCATTATAAATTAAATGCTGATTATGGGAATAACTTAAGGCCTTTCTTGCTAGTTCTCTGAATCTGTGAATTGGATAAAATTTTAAAGCATTTGGATATCAAAGGCCAAATTATAATCAGAACATGGACAGTTACAGATAGTTGAGGATTCCTTTTGTATCTCTACCTCCCAGTATTTTGGGCTCACACTAGGATGATTAATATGCTATTTCAGTTTAAGATACCTTGCTAAAATGTCCTTGTTTAATTTTCAAAATGTGTGTTATATCTGGCTTTCTTTTGAGAAAGCTGTATTGCCAATTTGCCCTTTTGAAGATAACAAACTTTTTCTATAATAGTAAAGATGCCAGCTTTACATTTAAATTAACTTTTAATGAAAAACTGGAAGAAACGAATGTGTCTTCTGAAGGTCTGGTGGGGATTTAAATTTCTCATCTCTAGAGTGCAAACACATAAGCCCTGCAGTGTTCTACCTATACCTTTTAAAGCAGAGTAAAATCACTGTTTATTTAGCTGAAAAATGAGAAATCAAATTTTAGAAACATGCTTTAGTTCAATATGTAAAACATGTGAGTATCATATAAGATCATTTTCTCTATTATCGTAGTCTTTGCATGGATAGGAAATTGATTTAACATTTTTCATGCTGTAAAATCCTTTGACTAATTGTTAACGGTGTGGTGTATTGTTTGCTGCTCTTCTCCAATCTTGTTGCATACTGCATCGTTTCTGTTCGCAAGCAGACACACACAAAATGTAGGGACAAAGTCACAGCTGTTAGACAAAAATGTGAGATAGGAAGGTTACAAAGATATTCTGTACATATTCAACTATTTTTGTGGCTCAGATTAAGAATAGACTATTTGGCTTATTGATCCAAAATGTTGTATCTTTTCAAAGCTTGGCAGCTTAATGCAATTGGCATACAGATAGCTTTAGTATTTGATACAGCATAATTTGGGAGCTTCATAGTGGTTGTCTTACACTATTTAAACAAGAACTTTGGCATCATTTATTATCTTCATGTAAATATCATCTGGCCACCTTGTCAAGATATCCAGCAAAAACTTTCCAGAAACAACTTCTGAGGTCTTCATCTTTAACAAAGACATCTACTAGTTAAGCTAATGTCTTCTCAAACAGAAAAGAGTACGATAGATTCATCTTGAGTTACACTGCCAATCTGTGTATTATTGTGAGAATTCAGACGTCTCAACAAAGAGGCCGGGACTCGTTCCTATCCTGTAAACATACACACACACACACACACACACACATCTGCTAGAGTACTGGCTCCCAAGTTGTCAGGGAATGTGGTGACTCATCCTCATGGTCAATGTGGGAGCTTCCATGTGGAAGTTATTGACCTAATTGAAGGCTTTTCCAAGGACAGTGATATTCTATTGCTATGTGAAATGAGTCCAGGCGTTTACAGTTTGTAATTTGGCTAAGGTTAAAGCTGAGTCAGAGTTGGCCCAGCCTCCTTTCTGATCTTTGAGTGAAGGAGACGAGGGAAATAGTTAACCTCACAGTCTTAAGAAAGTTGTGGGAAAGTACCCTTAGGTTGAGAAAATCCAGCTCTTCTGCCCCACAGTATGACAGTTATCTGACATCTCACATATACTTGCTTGAGAACTCTCCAATACTCTCAGAAGCTAATACTTGGAACTCCGTCCTTCAAGCTTTATCAGAATGGCCTGAATTCACATGCCAGGTATAGTGCTATCTAGAAGGAGCTCTGGTAGCGTAGTGGTTACAAATCAGGCTGCTGATCTCATGGTCAGCAGTTTGAAACTACCAGCTGTTCTGCAGGAGAAAGATGAGGCTTTCTGCTCCTGTAAGGATTTATAGCCTCATAACACTGTACAGGGTCTCTATGAGTAAGAACTGATTCCATGACACATAACAACAACAACGCAGAACTCAGTGCTGTGTGTTATGAGGAACATGACTGTATGGTCTACATTTGCAATCCTAAGCTGATTTATAAAACAAAGGTCTATGGCCATATTATTCGAGGCTTATAGTTAGTTGTTCATGAGGAAAATGGTTGAACCCTTAAACACAAGGATGCTAAATTTGATAACTGACTTTTCTCATTCTTTCACTGTGGTACAATAAAATGACCTCTTTTAACACCTGTAATTTTTTTTCTTCCCTTCTTTCGCTTCCTGTTTCTTTTCAATAACCATGTGACAGAAGCAAGTTAACTTGTTTCTTTTCATCAATGTTCTTATGATACGTTTTTACCTTTCAGGAAGTAAACATTAGTATGTTATTGTTAGGTGTCCTTGAATCAGTACTGATTTATAGTGACCCTATGCAGAACAGAACCAAACACTGCCCGGTCCTGCTTCAACCTCACAATTGTTCCTACATTTGAGCTCATCGCTGCTGCCACTGTGGCAATCCATCTCATTGGATGTCTTCCTCTTTTTCTCCGACACTCCATTTTACCAAACATGATATCCTTCTCCAGGGACAGGTCCCTCCTGAAAATATGTCCAAAGTATGAGAGGTAAAGTTTGGCCATTCTGACTTCCAGGGAGCATTCTTGCGTTGTATGTCTTCTAACACAGATTAATTTGTGTTTTTGGCAGTCCATGATACTTTTCATATTCTCCTCCACAACCATAGATCAAATGCATCAATTATTCTACAGTCTACGTTATTCACTGTCCAACTTTCACATGCATATGAGGTTATTGAAGATACCATGGCTTGGGTCAGGCGCACCTTAGTCCTCAAACTGACATCTTTGTTCTTCAACACTTTAAAGAGGCCTTGTGCAGCACATTTGCTTAATATAATACATCATATGCTTTCTTAACTACTTCTTCCATAAGTGTTGATGGTTGATCTGAGCAAAATGAAGTCTTTGACAACTTCAATCTTTTCTCCATTTATCGTGATGTTATTTATTGGTCCAGTGGTGAGGATTTCTGTTTTCTTTACATTAAGATGCAACACATACCAAAGGCTATGGTTTTTCATCTTCATCAGCAATATTTTAAGTCCTCTTCACTTTCAGCAAGCAAGGTTGTATCATCTGCATATCACTAGTTGTTAATGAGTCTTCCTCCAATCCTGATGCCATGGTTTTCTTCATATTCCAGCTTCTCAGATTATTTGCACAGCATACAGATTAAATAAGTATGGTGAAAGAATACAACCCTGTTGCACACCTTTCATAATTTTAAGTGATTCAGTGTTCCCATGTTCTGTTAGAACAACTGCCTCTTGGTTAATGTTCTGGTTCCTCATGAGCACAATTAAGAGTTCTGGAATACACATTCTCCAAAATGCTGACTGTAGCTTGTCACGATCCACATAATCAAAAGCTTTCGCGTACTCAGTAAAACACAGGTAAACAACTTTCTTTGCTTTCAGCCAAGATCCGTCTCATGTCAGCAATAATATCCCTTGTTCCACGTCCTCTTCTGAATCCAGTTTGAGTCTGTGGAAGTCCTCTGTCCATCTATGGTTGCAGCCATTTTGGAATTTCTTTAGCACAATTTTACTTGCATGGGCTATTATTAGTAACATTCTCTGATTATTTCAATTACCATTGGTTCACCTCTTGTTGGGTACAAATATGGATCTCTTCTAGTCAGTTGGCCAGTTGCTTGTCTTCCCAATTTCTTGCCATTGATAAGTGATTGCCTCCAGCACTGCATCAGTTTGTTGAAAGATTTCAATTTGTATTCCATCACTTCCCAGAGACTTGTTCTTTGCAATACCTTCGATACACCTTGTACTTCTTCCTTCATTATCATTGGCTCATGATCATATGCTACATCTTCAGTTGGTTGAACACTGACCATCTCTTTCAGATATGGTGTCTCTCTGTATTCCTTCCATCGTCTTTTGATGCTTTCTACATCATTCAATATTTTGCTCGTTGTTATTGTTGTTGGGTGCCATCAAATCAGTACCAACTCATAGCATCCCTGTGCACAACAGAACAAAACACTGCCCAGTCCTTGGGTGAACCTCACAATTGTTGACAAAATTGAATACTCATACTTCGTTGTTGTCCATAGCTTGCCATGATCCACACAATCGAAAACCTTTGAGTAATCAGTAAAGCACAAGTAAGCATCTTTATGGTGTTATCCACTTTCAGCCAAGATCCTCTTAGCATCAGCAATGATATCCCTCGTTCCACAGCCTCTTCTGAATCTGGCTTGAAACTCTGGAAGTTCTCTGTCAATGTATGCTTGCAGCCATTTCTGTATTACCTTTAGGGAAACTTCATTCCCATGGGATATCAAAGATATTGTCCAATGAATTCTGCATTCCATTGGGTTACCTCTCTTTGGAATGGGCACAAATATGGATTTCTTCCAATCAGTGGGCCAGATAGTTGTCTTCCAAATTTCTTGGCATAGATGAGTGAGTGCCTCCTGTGCCACCTCGCTTTCTTGAAAGATTTCAATTTTTATTCCGTCAATTCCTGGTGCCTTGTTTTTCACCATTGCCTTCAGTGCAGCTTAGACTTCTTCCTTCAGTATCATTGCCTCTTGATCTTATGCTACCTCTTGAAATGGTTCAACATCCACCATTTCTTTTTGTATAGTGACTCTGTGTATTCCTTCCATTTCTTTTCATGTTTTCTGCATCATTCAATATTTTACTCATATAACTCTAAAATATTGCAATCCAAGGCTTGATTTTTTTCTTAATTTCTTTTAGCTTGTAAAATATTGATTGAGCTTTCCCCCTTTAGTTTTCTAACTCCCTTTGTATGTTTCATTGTAATACTTTACTTTGTCTGCTTAAGCTGCCCCTTGAATTTTTCTGATTACCATTTCTTCCAGTCACGTTTGCAAGTTTTGGTCTTTGCTTTCTTTCCTGTCTATTTAAGGACCATTTGCTTTCTTCATATATGATGTTCTTGATGTCCTCCTACAACTCTTCTGGTCTTTGTTCATTGATGACTAATGCATAAAAATCTGTTTTTAAGATGCTGTCTAAATTGTGGTGGGACATACTAAAGGTCATCTTTGACTCTTGTGGAATTGTTTCAATTTTATTCAGCTTCAGCCTATACTTGTATATGAGCAATTGATGGTCTGTTCCACAGTCAACTGCAGACCTTGTATTGGCCGATGATATTGTCTTCTTCATTGTCGCTTTCCTTAAATATAATCAGTTTATTCCCATCTATTACATTTGGTGATATATATATATATATTGAAAATTTATGTTGTTGAAAAATGGTGTTTGCAATGAATCAGTCTTTGGTCTTGCCAGATGCTATCATGCAAGAGCTTTACTCCATCCATATTATGGTCAGCTGTATTTTGAGGAGGCAGCTCTTACCCAGTCATATTTTGAGTGACTTCTGACCTGAGGGACTCATCTTATAGCAATATATCAGAAAATGTTTAACTGCTGTTCATAAAGTTTTCAGGGACTTACCACTCAGAAGTGGTCCACCTCTCCTTCTTCCTAATCTGTGTTATTCTAGAAGTACCACTGAATCCTGCCCACCACGGGTGACCCTACTGGTATTCAGAACACCGGTGACATAGCTTTCACCATGACAAAAAGCCACCATAGCATTACAGACTGATAGATGAGCGATGGTCTTACAGTTTCAGAAAACCTATATAAGGGTTGGTATGAGTCAGAATTGATTTGATGCCAGTGGACTTGCTGTGTTCTCATTAAGAGATTTATGGAAGTCAGTGAAGGGAAATCCCCTTTGACATTGGCGATCTTAGAAGGTTTCATGCAACTTGAGATATTAAACTGGGACTTAGAGAATGGGCACAAAACTTAAGCCAGACCCACTGTCATCAAGTTGATGCTGACTCATGTTGTTGGTAAGTGCGGTCGAGGCAGTTCCTATTCATAGAAACACTGTATAGAGTTTCTGAGGAGCAGCTGGTGAGTTTGAACCACTGACCTTGTGATACAAATTGACCTTGCAGTCAAATGCTTATCTTACAGTGCCATACCAGGATTCCTAGTGAGCCTATGTAAGGTTTCTGAGAGTATAAATCAGGATGTTCCTTAGAGGCCAGGATGATGAGACCTCATCTCTCATACTTGGGGCCTACTCTCAGGGGGGACCAGTCCCTGGAGAAGGCCATCATGCATGGTAAAGTGAAGGGTCAGTGAAAAAAAGGAAGCCCCCCAATAAGATGGATTGGCATAGTGGCAGCAGCAATGTTTTTAAACTCAAGCTTAAAAACAATTGTGAGGAGGACGCAGGACTTTCATTAAGTTCTATTGTGCATAGGGTTACTATGTGTCAGAACCTACTCAACAGCACCTAACAACAACAACAACAACAGAAGCAGCAGCAAATCTTTATGAGAGGTAACAACTTCATCTTGCTCCTTCAGAGCTGCTGTAGGATTTGAACTGTTGTCCTTGCATTTAGCAACTCAACGCCTAATCAACAGAGCCATCAGGGCTTGTGGAGGGATATTTCAGAAGAGAAGTAGACCAAGCACAGAAATAGGAAAATAGGGTATAGTTTTAGTGAATTGCAACTGGTCTTTTGTTGGTTGATTTGTTTTGTCCAAGAGTAGAATGTGTCACGAGAAGTAGTAGGAGAAAAGGGCAGGGAACAGAATCCAGTTGCCACACTTAACTGTCCATTATAATATATTATTTTTCTGGATCATTTTGG
Source organism: Chrysochloris asiatica (assembly GCF_000296735.1). Lineage (NCBI taxonomy): Eukaryota > Metazoa > Chordata > Mammalia > Afrosoricida > Chrysochloridae > Chrysochloris > Chrysochloris asiatica. Next base: position 24,546,208 of record NW_006408531.1, read on the forward strand.
TTTTATAGCTCACATTTATTCTGTACTTTCCATATATAAAACTTCATCCTATAATCTTACCTCATTTTAAATTTCAGGATAGATTTGCTTGTCTTTTTTGATATTCTGGAGCTAAGTAAAACAAAGTGGAAACAATTTCTGTCACTATTACTTTCATTAGACAATGCCTATGTGTAAGAATATTTGACACTTTGACTTGACCATGTTTTTCTCAGCATAATTTGTATCTCTCATAACCCCAGACTTCCATTCAGGGCCTTCCGCATTATAGTAACCATAATAATAAACTCACAAAAAATAAAGTACCAATATTCATTGTGCTGCCTGACTAGATAAAGGTTGGTGAGTGGATTTCATGGATGTAGATTTAATTCTTTGAATGCTACTAGACAGTTTTTACTTCACCATTCAATTTGCCAGTACTGCTTTATTGTTTTTCATATCCTGTGAAGGAACAGGTGAGACCAAGCCAGCAGGTAGAATACTGCGAAATATAGAATCGAGAGCAAACCCAAGGGATAAGTTCATGAAGCATAGTCCCTCAGTTACATGATATGCCATTGACTTAATTAATTGCTTTGAATGGAAAAAGGTAACAGTACTACCACTACAAATGGCCCATCTTTTGTCAGAAGAAACATATTTTCTGTAATGTTACAAATAGAAATAAAGTCTGTCACAGAATCAAGGAAAAAGATAAAATTGTGTGTCCTAGAGGTAAGGCCAAGTTCAGAGACTAGACTAAGGTTTTAAGCTACGTTATGTGGTTCTTCTGAAAACGGGAGTCCCAACCCAAACCAAGGTCTGGCTAGGACAGTAGAGATGAGGCAGGAACTGAAGAGGTCAGGTTAACCCAACACACTCTGTAAGAGAAGTTCGAATAGAACACTCACAACGGAGTTATTCACCCAACAGAATCACTAGTGTTAAACTGGCCATGTTTGTGTTTGTCTCTGTCGAGGTTTGAAGTAAATGCCCCATGTTACCCTTTACTAGATGTATAGGGGAGGGCTATCAGTTGCCGATCATATCTGGTCTATAACTGGATTTCTGAGGTTGGTAGCCAGGCCCTCTGGGGTTTCTTTGCATGTATAAGAGGAGTTTGAATTCCATCAAGGAGAAAACTATAGTTCTATTTATGACAGTATGCCCTATACCATCTTATACAATGTAGCTTCTACCTCCCCGGCTTTGAAAATAAATCTCAGGTGTTACTGAAAAGCAATTTTAAATCTTTTGATAGCACCTACGCCTCCTGATTCTAACTAAGGTCATACCAAATTAGCTTTCCAAGGATTGTTAACTAGTAAGTATGAGCTTCAGAAGAGGTGGGGAAGGGGTACAGAGCATTACCTGTAGGCCATCCTTTTCTTCATGGGGATGGGGCACTAGGAGGAATGTGGGGGGATGTACGCGAAGCAGACTGAAGCAGAGGGTAAGGGCTGTGGTCACCTTGTTGTGTTGTCAGAGACTCCCAGTCCACTGATTCTGTCTTCAAGTGCAACAACAAAAATTAACAACGAGAAAAAAGAAGGAATCAAATTAGTGTTATCTGTGGTGTCGCTGTGCTTTATGTGAAACAAAAAAACCCATTGCCACCAAGTCAATTCAGCCTCAAGGGAGAAAAAATTCAAGACCATAAAAAGCTGTGATATTGGGGCAGAAAATAGTATTTTGAGGTAAAAGACTTGTAGGGTAAGCACGGGGCCACAAAGTTGAAGTCTAAAATTCACCATCTGCTTCTTGGAAACCCTAAATGGAAACTGACTGATCGTCACTTAACCACAGCAGACCTAGTCCAGTGCCTGCTCTACAGTAGTTGCTTAGACAACTTGGTTGAGTTAAACAAGGCATTGTCTTTGGAGAGTCTTGAAGCCTTTTCTCTAAACATAATTTGTGCATGCTGTTTATTCTATAGTTTGTTAAAGGCATGTGTATATGAATAATAAACTAGCTTTTATTTTTGCAGAACCAGTTAATATTTCAAATGACATAACTGACCTTTTGATATGGCTAACCTCAAAATCTTTCATTGATATCCAGTACAAATAAGGTATAACTTATCACCCATGGGTCAAGGGCTAAAAACTGGTCAAAAAGTTTAAGCTCGTTAACCAAGTGAATAATGGGCCCAAAATACGTCTATTGTTGTTGTTGTTAGTGCCATCGAGTCAGTTCCAACCCATAGCAGCCCTTGTATAGGGTTTCTGAGGAGCGGCTGGTGAGCTTGAACAGCCGACCTTATAGTTCAAATGGCTTTGCAGTCTGGTGCATTAACCCACAGTGCCACACCAGGACTCCAAAATACATCTATTAGGAAAGTATATTTCCTTTTTTTTTGTTGACTCTCATGGACTAAAAAAATACTTTTAGTGAAATTTTTCGAGCATGCAGAAAGATGTTTCAAATGCACACATTGTCACAGCACACAAAGTTACTTCTTTCTGATTCAATTTCATGAATTGCTACATGAAGAAGTACCCTCTAGTAGAGAATCCTCAGAAATCAGCACTTAATATGGCAGGAATGGTTATTGCTGTCATTCTGTACATCTTTAAAAATAATTAAGCATTACTGCACGGGCATTATAAAGTTCCCCTATCACCATTAAGAGGATATTTGAGGGTTGATGTAATTTAGCAAATGACATTATACAGTAGTTAAGGTTTTTATGTAGTGAAGTAAAATGCGTAGTAGTTAAGCACACTTACCATATAATGCATTGTACGGAGTTACATGTTCCAGCTGCTGCCAGCTTTGTTCCAGTGTCATTATTGCTTTGCAGGCTGACGTTCCTCAGGGAGTGATTCGAGTGCAAGCTCCCCATCTTTCGAAAGTTTCCATGGCAATACAGCTAACTGAAGAACTAAAAGCCAGTGATGTTCTTGCCAGGTTCCTCAGCCAAGAAAGGTATAAGACTGTTTCTGTTTTAATTATGTCATGGTGTAACTCATTTTCTGTCCCCCCTCCCCTTTTAAAACTACGGGGTGGTGTGAAGTGCTTAAAAATGTGTCTTCCCAGCAGAAAAGAAGAATAGGCTAAACAATTAAACTGTTGGGTCTGAGGTGAGCTTCTTTCATAGACAAGCAGTCCCGACGGTTATGAACATCCGACCATGGACAGCTCCTTCTGTACTTTAAAGTTATGTAAAAAACACCACCTTTTCTGTGAAAGATAATAAACAGCGATGCACATACAAAGTGATGCTCACATTGGAAAAGCAGAACTAGTGGAAACATAAAGAACTGAGAGAGCGTTCTGTCCCTGGAGCACTGACGTCACCTCTCCATGCTGAGTAGGGACAGCCAAGCCTTTCACCCGCATCCTGGAACTCCTGGTGCCAGCTGTCCTTTGAACACCAGTGGTTTCCTTCTCCTGATACTGGAGAGCGTCCTCTCCAGGACATTTTGTAACAATTATTTATAGGTTTTAGTAATTCAAGCAAATGTCTTGGATTTTCCGTTTTTACCCTTCAAATTCTTATTTTTAACTAGGGTAATAGTGTGCTTTGTTTTCCTTCTTCTTCTCCTTTCCCAGCCTCTGAAATAAACTAGTCTGATTTTTTAAAAAGTCAGCAAAATCAGGGACATTGGCATCTCGGCTTATGAATACTCCATTTGGGTCTGTCATTGAAGTTAATCTCATTCTAACATTAAAGGCTTTCAGTAAAATAAAGCTTTCTGCTGAGACCTCTCCAGTTTTAATATTGTACCTCAAGTGTTTAACTTGTGCCTGCACTGGTTAAGGCCCTCTGCTAGGTGTTGGAATGGATATAAAAATAATTTTAAAGTATCATCTGTCAGTGTTACAAATTTGGAGATGAGATGAATCTGTGCAGGTAACAGATGGTACTGAAGTGAAAGAAAGGCTGAATGGTAATATCTGGGCTCTAGTAAGCCCTGAAGGAGCTCTGGTAGCGTAGTGGTTATGAGTCAGGCTGCTAACCTCAAGGTCAGCAGTTCCAAGGGAGAAAGATGAGGCTTTCTGTTCCCATAAAGATTTATCACCTCAGAAACCCTATATATTGTTGCTATGCGTCAGAACCAACTCCATGGCACATGACCACCACCACCCTGAGAGACAACCCTCTCTGTAACCTTGGAAGTCAGTACTTTGGTTATGTCAGCTTTGCTCATAAGAAAATAGCAAATGTCAGGAATGGTGGAAGTGGAATTCTAGATCTGTGGCTTCAGCCCCTCCACACTGGCTTAAGGGTAAACAGATCATCCCAGTTCTGGGAGTCATTATAACTTTCTGAAAATAGATGGAGGTTCTCAGGATTAAATCCTTGAAGCAGTTGGAATTTCTCAGGTGTCTTTGCACTTAAAAGTGTTTATTGGTTCAATGAAGTTAATCCATTTACTTTCTCTTCTTTGCCTTGACATAGTAGATATTAGTTCTATGCCATTCTTCCTCCAGGAATGAGTGTACACCTAAAGATCTGGCCAACTTTTGATATCAGCCTATTGTCTAGGTTAGAAAGAGCTAGTTAATTTACTTTGGAATCTAAGTCCTCAGTGTGGTCTACACTTTGGTTTCTCTACTTGCTGATAGTAGGAAATGTAACTGAAGTTGTACAATATAATAATGTGACTGGGCTAATGTGCTGGACTGCAAGGTTGGTGGTTCAAGCTCACCAACTGCTCCTTGAAAACCTAATACAGGGTCGCTGAGTCAGAATTGACTTGTTGGCACTTAAGAATACCAACATGGCATGAAACCATAGAGAGACTGTTTTAGGAAGCACCCGTTTTGTATTATGTATTTTCCATGTATTTGCATGTCAGCTTCAGTGGTTCTTTTATTAAATAAGCATTTGCTACCTGCTGGAGCTGCATTCCTTTTTCTGCCTCTTCCCTTTTCCTCCTCCTACTCAAGCCCCGAGCAACCTGGTCTGGTAAGTTTCCCTTTGCATTTGCCTCTTCTTCTCCATCCTCAGCACTTTTCTTTATGTTGGAGGCTGGACCACATATTCAAATGCCCTTGCTGTCTTAGTCTAGTTTTTATAATCTTTTTAACTTAAAAATTTTTGATTGGTGAAACTGGACCAAAACTATGAAGGCCCCCCTTATAGTTTGGTGACAATTAACTTAAGAAAAATACTCTGACACTCTTGGCACTGTCTGTCTGAGCCACTTCAATAAATGTAAATGTACTTTGTTTTGTCCACTATATTCTCAAGCTTTTCCCACTTAAATTACACAAATGTGTGGGCAGTGGGAAACCCTATTTCCCTCCTAATTTTTCATTGAAGCCAATGAACCACATGTCTGACATAGTAAATGTACAATAAATTGTACATTCATTCAGCAGTTTCTGATAGTCATTTCTTTGAATATGGGTTTATTGATTACTATCATGCAAAGACATCTATGTGCCAGAAAATTCCATTTAGGTGCCTTTAAAGTGGAATCACCTCTCAGCTCCCACCTTTCCTTCCCTGACTTTGGGAAGAGTTACTGAGTGCTTCACCTGCCACTCAGGGAGAGCGATCGTTCTTAACAAGCTCTGGTAGTGTAGTGGCTTACCAGCTGAGCTGCTAACCGCAAGGTCAGCAGTTTGAATCTACCAGCTGCTCTGCAGGAGATAAATGAAGCTTCCTGCTCCCATAAAGATTTACAGCCTTGGAAACACTATGCAGGGTGGCTCTAAGTTGGAACTGACTCAACATCACATAACAATAACAAAGTGGAATAAGAACATAGACACGGGAGAAGTAACCTGGAAACAATTCCTGACTCAATTTTATTTTTTTTTATCAAGTCTTCCACACCTTCAAACTTTGCTATTGTAGAGATAGTGAATCTTTTTATACTTATAATTATATTTGGGTTACTTACCATATTACAAATTTAAAAAATTCTTATTAAAATATTAATAAGCACAAACCAGTTTGGAAATAAAGTGAGTTGACGTGGTTAGAATATAATTCAGTAACTGAGACTTTAAGTGTGAGGGTATGACTGCCTATAGCCCTCAGTGTCTAGTGGACAAGAACATCAGAGAATTAAGTTAGGGGACCAGAGGAATTATGAAATGGATGGTTGTTGATTCAGGAAAGCTTCTACTGTACTATATATTTCTGAACAGCTTGAATTGGAGACAGACTTAGTTTTCGCTTAATTCCATGGAGTGTGTCTTCAGGGTCTTATATCGTACATCATGATAAACCACAGAGTATTTTTAAAGCAGATTCTCAGGCTGTATCCTAGACAGATTAAGTCAGAATTCCTAAAGCTCTAAATCTGAATTTTCACCAGGCTTCCAGGAAATTCTTATACAGAAAGCTTTGCAAATCACTGAACTCCACTAATTTTTATAACCTAGTGCTCTGGGAGAGTTTGTTTGAAGAATGTAGATTTGTAAATATATCCCACTTGTTATAATCTTCACAATGAGTATTTACTTCTACTCTGAGTGTATGCAACTCCCATATTTGGATGCCCTACACAAAGAGGTTTATAGACTCTGCCTTATTATTTATATCCATGTTGTACACCATTAGAGTTTTCAGCACTGCAAACACGATCAATACTGATTGAATAAATGCAATGTTAAAACAAAGGCGGAAACATTTACTTTTTCAATAATTTTATGAGGAACTTCTTGTTGTCCCTTGTGCAAAGTATATTATCATATTGTTTTAGTGGTAGCTAAAATGTTACTTTTTAAAAATTTTTGCAAATTGAGATTTGGATTTATTATTTTGCCTTCAAAATAGAATGGTTCATGATGCACACATTTTCATTTACAGGTGTGATATTTTTATTATCTATTAGGCACATTAACAGATAGGAAAATACAAATGTGTTGATGATTACTACAGTGTGTCTAAGTTATGAATTTTCCATACACCTTAGAATTCCCTAAGCACATTAAAGTGATTTACTCAACAGTTCTTTGATGGTACAACTAATCTGTTCCTTTTTATCTCTAATAGTGGGGTTGCCCAGACTCTCAAGAAAGGGGAAGTTTTTTTGTATGAAATTGGAGGCAATATTGGTGAGCACATTTTTTTTTCTCTGTACATTCTGTGTGTTGATTTGACAGTGCCATGGGGCTTTTTTTGTGGTTGTTGTTTGTTTGTTTTATGTTTTGGAGGAAAAAGGAAACCAGAAGTTAAATATAACAATCTATAGATAGTTAATGAATTTGTGGATTTATTGATCTGACCTTTTCCTTCCTGCTCAATTTGAGCTGCTTCTGATCTGTGCAGAATCTTTCCAAATTCCCTATAATAGGAATTACTTCTAGAATGGTTCATGATGCACACATTTTAAAAGTTAGTTTTAATAAAGGAAGTGCTTATTGAAGGCCAAGATAACACTTTTACTATTGTATGCTACTAGATATTTTTAGTATTCTTTTGCCTTGATTTCTTATTGTGCTGGTACTTAGACAATACAAATAAGATAAATAGATGAATTTTGACCATGACTTACATTTTGCCTTTTGGGAATTATTAGCATCGTGGATCTTATCATCATTTTCTTTTTTTCATTTAAAGTCGATTGATGTCTCTCTCTCACCCCCTCTTTTTTTCTGACTTAAAAATGGTAATTGCGATATTGTCAAAAAATAAGAAAAGTAATGTTAAATTCAAAATAATAATCGAAAATATTTTAACGAATTTTTATATAAGTCTATTTCTGGGACTTAAAAATGTTAGTAAATCTTGAAAATTGAATGCAGGAATGTAAGGCTCATTTCAAAAATTAAAATAAGCTATTACTACATTAGAAATCTGAAATCATTAACTGTGTTGTTGTTAAGTGCTGTGGAGTTGGTTCTGACTCATACTGACCCAGGATAGAGTTTTCAAGGAGCTACTGGTGAGTTTGAACTGCTGACCTTGTGGTTCAAACCTATCTCTCTGTCCTGCACTTATCCAGTAGCGCCACACCAGGATTCTATTAGTAAAGATGATTTTAATATTAACATATTTTATTTTTCACTTTGCTTGTTCTTTGTTGTTCTTGTTAAATGGGTTAAGTGGGTTCTTGTTGAGTGGGTTCTGGCCTATAGGGTTTCCAAGGAGTGGCTGGTGAGTTTGAACTGCCAACCGTGCAGTTCAAACTGACTTTGCAGTCCAGCACATTAACACTCAGTGCCACACCAGGACTCCATATTGAATATTTTGTGTAATTTCTTATTTAGGTAGATTCAAAACTAGTACCATACAATAGTAAAAGTGTTGCCATTCTTAATGAAGATGAATACAGTTTTAAGAAATCATATCAAAACCTATTTCTCAAAGTGTGTTCTACTTGATAAATTAATAAAAAAATTATTTAATTATAGAAACACTACTGCATTGACCTTTCCAATATTTTGGCCAAGTTCTACAGTATTCTTGTGAGAAATGACAAAAGATGGAAGAGAAGTATTTTCAAGTCTAGGACTTCAGCATTAAAACTGCGAGGCTTATGTTTGAGAACTGCATTGTACTCTACCCACTGCATTAAACAGGTGAAATCTCTCTCTAATAGGGGAACGCTGCCTCGATGACAATACTTACATGAAGGACTTACATCATCTGAATCCGAATGCTGAGTGGGTTATAAAGTCAAAGCCATCATAGAAGACTTAGCAAGCTGCTGAGAACTAGGAGGACTTATTTAATACTTGCTGGGTCAACAGTGTAAATAAAACACATGGCAGGGCTCCGTTTTGTTGTTGTTGTTCCTGTGTACCCCCACTATTAAAATGTGACACCCACCTTTAAAAAATAGAACTTTGTGCTGCTGCCAGAATTTCAGATTTTATTATTAATAATATTATTATAGAATACCAATTTCTGCTTTTGGACTGTTTACTGGTGCACAGATGAAATGTGCCCAGATGTGACATTGTTTTTCATTATTTGAAATTAAACACTCTTTCTATTTCTTCTCACTGTTTTCTCCAAAATCATGTATAGGATAATGTGTTTTCTTGCCTGTCTCTCTTCCTTTTATCTTCCTTCCTCCAATTAAGTTTGCTTCAACTGCAAAGACTTCCTTGTGGTAACAGATATCAGGTGTGGCTAGTTGGTAAGCCAGCACATCTTAAAAACACACTGAATTCACCAGTATTCTAGTCAGTATAGAATGTTAATGTTAACTCTTTGAATAATTTGTTCAAACCTTAACGTGCTACTTCTTCCTGCCGTTTCATCTGAGGTGATTTAGATAGTTTTCAGTTCATCTAATACAGGTTTACAGGACTGTAATTATAAAAAATTTTATAAACATCCACTAGGAAGCAAATAAAACTGTCAGAAACTGCCAATTGCAACCAAACCATTAAATACTTATATAACCAAACCATTAAATACTTATATACTAAGAATAAATAAAATATATCTATGTGAAATAACTGGATTATGGGTATTAGGAGTGAAAGTAAAATCACTTCGTGTATGCTGTTCTGCTGTTAGACTGTAGTCTCTTAAATGGGATTTAAAAAGCCATCGCTGGCTTTGCCTGTTGTCACATTAGCTTTATAAATATGCATCATAGGATAATTCGCTAGTGGTTGGAGAATGTATTCTACTTAAAGAGGGATTTTTTTTTTTGCTCATAAATAAGTCTGCCAGGAGAATTATTCTTCTGAGTAAGACACAGTCACATATGAGCAAGGTTTTGTTTATGTGCTTATTTAAATAATCAGAATAAATTTATTAAAATGCTGTGGAAAGTACTACTCCCAGGAATTTGAATGCACGAACCATATTGTGACAAGAGATGAGCCTCAATGCTGTAAATAAGATGAATGAAATGAGAGAAATCTTCAATATTTTATGAGTTTCGAGTGTAGTCAATAAAAGGTGATGTAAATGCATGCAGCACTAACAGGGTTTATGATGCTTCCAGTAGCACGTCAGAAAAGCGCACACATTCTCACATGCTCTGATGTCACTCTAATTAGGAGGGAAAATGCTGTTAATGAGAACCGTGGTAAATTTTTAGCATACGATTACAAGATCACTTAAATAACTTTGTGGTGATTAGTGCCATTGCTTTTTTTATTTAAAGAGAACTTTTATAATTAAATACATTTTTCTAAATAATATTCTCCTGGAATTATTATGTTTAATCCTACATCTCACATATATATGTTATTGTTGTTCAGAGCTGTTGAGTCAGTTCCAAGGAACAGCAGGTGAGTTGGAACCGCTGACCTTGTTGTTCAAAGTCACTTTGCAGACTGGTGTTAATTCTACAGCGCTACATCAGGACTACATATACATATTTGTGTTTGTGTGTTGTTAAGTGCAGTCAATTCTGTTCTGACTCATAGCTACCTTGTATAGGGTTTCTGAGAAGCAGCTGGTGGTTTGAACCACCGACTTTGTGATTCAGTGCTTATCCTACAGCGCCACACCAGGACTCCATATCTATTATATATACATTTTGTTATTGTTGTTAAAAGTCATTTATTCTACTTTGCACTCCTGTGTAATTTTTAAAAGCTGGAGGGCATGTGGGAGTTTTCAATTTGTTTCCCTCCTTAATTTTTCCTTGTACTCATTTCTTTTTAGGACTTTTCAAAGCACCCTGTTTATTATTCCTGATTTTGAAAACATGTATTATTTTCCCAAATAGCAAAATAATGTTTTATTAATAGTTTAATTTAATAGAAGCAACAATGTAAAAGCACAATTAAGACCTTAATACACTTTAGGCATGCACAACTTCATAAAGTAGGAATGAATATACTGTTCTAAAGAAATGGTTTTCAAGAATGTCTACCAACTAATTTTTATCATACTTATTACTACGGGGGGAAAATCACGAGGTTTTTGGTAATGAAAAAGTACCAGCTTTTAGTAAGTAAAATTAAAGATACAACTTTATTTTAAATTCCTATTAAAACTCAGTATTCAAAGTCATTAATATTGAACAATACCACCTTTAATTAACCTCCGAAGGTGACTGCTCAAATGTCAAAAGAAATTTGACTGTGTGTAGTCTCAGACATATTAACCCAGATGATTTTTCTGTATTTTTCTCCATGAATTTTATCTCATGGCACATTTAATTTTACTTGGTAATATATGAGGGAAAATAAAAACAACAAAAATATCTGCCTTGAGATGCAAATGTTCTAACTATAGTTTTTGTGAAAATTAGAAGACCTAGGTATCTGACATTTATAAGAGACGACTTAGTGTTTTGGAGATACTTTATCTTTTTTGAAAGAGGTAATTGTAATTCTTAACAATTACAAAATATTTCTAACTGCTGCTGCAAAATTCAGGGTAAATTCCTTGTTAGGACTAGAAATAGCTGTTTTACTGACTTCAATTTTAAACTTGATTGCGTTCTACCTCACTGTCCTGCATTTTCACAATCCCATCAGTAGGTGGCAGTGTTGGTATGAGATTTGTTTGCATCTGAACTATGGGAGATTTTGAAAGTGGACTTGAATTCACAATAGCTAAATTCATAGGTAATTGCAAGGCAACTAGTTAAGAACACCTCCAATCTCTCCTGTAGATCACTGATTCTGAGATTATGAATCATGTTTAATTGCAGTGCTTTTATGTTTAATCTATTAGTATCTCTTATCCATAACCTGTTGAGCAGGGAGGGAGTGAAGACATTTCAGCAATGTCTGTTTCAAGTAGAGGACTCCTGGTGTGGAGCTGTAGGATCAGTACTGGATTGTTAACCACACAGTCAGCAGTTCAAACCCACCAGCTGCTCCTTGGGAACCCTATACAGGCCTACTATGACTCGAAACTGACTCAATGGCATTTAACAATAGCAACATTTCAAGTAGAAGGATTATGGCAAAGCAGTGGACCAGGAAAATGAAAAGGAAGAATGTCTACAGTAAGAGCATATAGCATATCACTCGTCTGCCAGTTTGTCGTACTGTGGTGGCTTGTGTGTTGCTGTGATTCTGGAAGCTATGCCACGGGTATTTTAAATACCAGGAGGGTCACCCACAGTGGACAGGATTCAGGTGACTTTCCAGATAAAGACAGGCTAAGAAGAAGAAGAGATGAACTACTTCCGAATATTTTGTCACTGAAAACCTTATGAATAGCAGAGAAACACTGTCAGATATAGTGCCAGATAATGAGCCCCTCAGGTTGGAAGGCACTCAAAATGCAACTGGGGGCGAGCTGCCTCCTCAGAGTAGAGCTGACCATGATTATGTGAATGGAGTAAAGCCTGGGAGAAAAGCCCACAGTACCTTCATTTCCTGATGGGGCACAACTCAAAATGAAGAGAAAGAGCGGAAAGCATCCATTGAAAATCAGAACACGGAATGCACGAAGTATGAATCTAGGAAAATTGGAAATTGTCAAAAATGAAATGGAACACATAAACATGGATATCAGGCGTTGTTGTTAAGTGCTGTCAAGTCGATTCTGACCCATAGCGACCCTGTACAGGATTTCCAAGGCTGTAAGTCTTTACAGGAGCAGAAAGCCTCCTCTTTCTCTCGCAGAACAGCTGGTAGTTTCAAACTGCTGACCTTAAGGCTCGCAGCCCGATTCGTAACCACGACACGACCAGAGCTCCTTAGGCATTAGTGAGCTGAAATGGACTGGTATTGGCATTTTTAATCTGACAACATCATGGTTTACTATGCTTGGAATGACAAATTGAAAAAGAATGGTGTTGCGTTCATCATCAAAAAGAACATATCAAGATCAGTCATGAGGTACAACACTTCTATGATAGGATAATATCCATGCACCTACAGGGAAGACCAGTTAATACCATTACTCAAATTTACGCACCAACCACTAAAGCCAGTGAGGATGAAATAGAAGAATTCTATCAACTCTTCAATCTAAAATTGATCAAACATGCAATCAAGATGTATTGATCATTACTGGTGATTGGAATGCAAAGGTTGGAAACAAAGAAGAAAGATCAGTAATTGGAAAATATGGCCTTGGTGATAGATATGATGCTGGAGATTGCATGGTAGAATTCTGCAAAACCAATGAATTCTTCATTGCAAATACCTTCTTTAGACAGCATAAGACATGATTAGACACATGTGCCTCACCAGATGGAATACAAAGAGATCAAATTGATTACATCTATGGAAAGTGACAGTGCAAAAGCTCCATATCATCAGCCAAAACAAGACCAGGGGCAGATTGTGGAACAGACCATCAATTTTTCATAAGCAAATTCAGACTGAAGCTTGAGAAAATGAAAATAAGTTCACAAGTGCCAAAATATGACCTTGAATATATCCCACCTGAATTTAGAGATCATCTGAAGAACAGATTTGATTCATTAAACATTAAAGACTGAAGACCAGAAGAGTTGTGGGATGACATCAATCAAGAACGTCATACAGGAAGAAAGTTAAAAGCCTTAAGAAGACAGCAAAGAAAGAAAAGACCAAAATGGATGTCAGAAGAGACACTGAAACTTGCTCTCCAGCGTAAAGATGCTAAAACAAATGGAAGAAATGAGGTATAAGAGCTGGACAGAAAGTTTCAAAGGTCAGCTTGAGAAGACAAAGTCATACATTACAACAAAATGTGCAAAGATCTTTAGTCAGAAAATCAAAAGGGAAGAACACGCTCAGCATTTTTCAAGCTTGGGGAACTGAAGAATAAATTAAGGCCTTGACTTTCATTATTGAAGGATTCCCTGGGCAAATTATTGAAGGATGCAGAAAGCATCAAGAGAAGATGGAAGGAATACACAGTCACTGTACCAAAGGAAATGGTTGATGTTCAACCATTACAAGAGGTAGCATATGATCAAGAGCCAATGATACTGAAGAAAGAAGTCCAAGGTGCATTGGGGGAATTGGCAAAGAACAAGACACCAGGAATTGATGGAATACAAATTGAAATCTTTCAAGAAAGTGAGGCAGCACTGGAGGCATTCACTAATCTATGCCAAGAAATTTGGAAGACAACTATTTGGCCAACTGACTGGAAGAGATTATGTTTGTTCCCATTCCAAAGATAGGGGACCCAATGGAATGTGGAAATCATTGATCAATTCATATCCCATATGAATAAAGTTTTACTAAAGGTAATACAGAAATGGCTGCAAGCGTACATTGACAACTTCCAGAAGTTCAAGCTAGATTCAGAAAAGGATGTAGAATGAGAGGTATCATTGCTGTGTCTGATGGATCTTGGCTGAAAGCAGAAAATATCAGAAAGATATTTACCTATGCTTTATTGACTACACAAAGACTTTCGATTGTGTGGATCATGACGAGCTATGGACAACATTGCAAGGTATGAGTGTTCTGGAACACCTAATTGTTCTCATGAGGAATCTGTACATAGACCAAGAGGCAGTTGTTAAAATAGAACATGGGAACACTGAATGGTTTAAATTAAAAAAGGTGTGCGTTAGGGTTGTATTCTTTCACTATACTTATTCAACCTGTATGCTGAGCAAATAATCCGAGACGCTGGATTATATAAAGAAAAACGTGACATCTGGATTGGTGATACAACCTTGCTTGTTGAAAGTGAAGAGGACTTCAAATACTTACTGATGAAGATCAAAGATCCTAGCCTTTGGTATGGATTGCATCTCAGTGTAAAGAAAACACAAGTCCTCACCACTGGACCAATAAACAACAGTCTTACAAATAGAGAAAAGATTGTAGTTGTCAAAGAGTTCATTCTTCTTGGATCTACCATCAACACGCGTGGAAGCAGCAGACAAGAAATCAAATGACGTATTGCATTAGGCAAATCTGATGCACAAGACCTTTTTAAGTGTTGAAGAATAAAGATGTCACCCTGAGGACTAAGGTGCACCTGACCCAAGCCATGGTTTTTCAATAACCTCACATGCATGTGAAAGCTGGACAGTGAATAAGGAAGACCATAGAAGAATTGATGCTTTTGAGTTATGGTGTTGGAGGAGAATATTGAAAGTGCCATTGGCTGTCAAAATAACCAACAGATTTGTGCTGAAAGAAGTGCAGCCAGTGTGCTCCTTGGAGGCCAGGATGGCCAAACTTCGTCTCTCATATTTCGGACATATTATCAGGTGGGCCCAGTCACTGGAGAAGGATAACATGTTTGGTTAGGTGGAGGATCAGGGAAAAAGAGGAAGACCCCCAGTGAGATGAATTGGCAGAGTGGCACCATCAATGGACTCAAGTGTGGCAACAGTTGTGAGGTTGGCCCAGCACCGGGTAATGGTTCGTTTTGTGCATAGGATCACTATGAGTCCATACTGACTCAGTGACACCTAGCAACAACAACAACATATATATTTTAGTGTATGTATGTTCACTTCAACAAGTATTTATTAGATGTCTGCTTCTGTCGACAGCATGCTCTACTCTTGGGATACATTTAGTGAATAAAATAACAAAAAGGATCTGTTTTCGTAGAGCTCCTGAAGAGATTCAGTAGGTCAATCTTGGACATGTTGAGTTTGAAGTATCTGTTAGATATCCTAAATATTGGGTAGTCATTTATATGAACAGGAGTTCAGGAGAGACATCTGGGAGGATATCAGTCCCAGGCATGTGGACTTCAAACTTCTAATAGGCATTGATAATTATATAAAAGGAATAAGTAGTAAATATTGTATGATAAAAGATAGTAAGTATAATGAAGACACACATACAAAGATGAACAGGGTAATTGGGCCCAGGACTCATGGGATGAAGGTGTAAGCATACTATAGTTTTAAACAAGGGATTTTATTGAACTCGTAGCATTTGAACAAGACTTGAAATAATTGGAAAATATGGCCTTGGTGAATTTGCTATGTGGCAAACATTCCCCAGAATGTTCAGAAGAGACAAAACAAAAATCCAAATGCAGGCACATGCCTGGGCACCAGTGTGGCAGGGGGTGGAGTGATGCCTTGTACTCAGGTATCTATACTGTTCAATACTGTTTTATTGTGCATTGTGTGATAGTTTACATGGGAGAACATTAACTTTACATTCATCCTATCTGTATCATTACATTGCCTTGGTTACAATCCCCTCCATACATCATCAACCAACTAAAAGGTATACCCCGCAAGCCTGCCCCCCTGTCATCAGCACACAACCCCTCTTTATCTCAAGGTCTAGAGTTCCCAGCCACTCCATCTCTCCAAGTCATTGTTTCTACCTCCATCTCTGGCTTCATTATTTCTCTGGGTAGGGAGACTGAACTCTGCTGTTCTCCCTTAATGGTTCCAGGGACCTCTGCTCCTGGCCTGCAAAGTCAACCACTCCCCTCCTTTTGCTACAAAATGTCTACCTTTACATTTCAAACCCTCACAGTCATTCCTGATAACAATAATTCACTATTGTATACCACATGAGTTTGATCCACATCTCCTTTCATCAGTCCTGCCCATGCAGACTGGATACTACTCAGTGGAGATTCTATCTTCCTCTGACATGCTGCCCTCTTGATTCTGAATGATTGACCTTTCCGTGGTGAGTGTAATAAGTCGAGTCATTTTTTTTTTCCCCCTTAATTTTGAGTTTTGTTACACATTTTCTTGCCTCCACTCTGTTCAGGACCTAAAGTGATCCCTTTCAGAGCTTTTTGAGTGGTAACCGGCACCATTTAGTTTTTCTGGTCTCAGAGTCATGGAGACTGATATTCATATGTTCTGTTAGCCCATTGAACTAATTGATTCCAGCATCTTCAATTCTCTTTACTCATCTTTCTTCTGCACATGGAGAGAACAATAGCTGCACCTTACATGGCTGCTCATGAGCTTTTCAGATTCCAGATGCTACTCATCAAAGTAGGATGTAGAACGGTGAATACTTTTGAAGGTATAACATATAGAGTCTCTGGTATGAGAGAACAGTCAAAAATTATTCTTTAGATTTATTAGTTGAGCAATTAGAAGAATGGAGTTTCCAACAACAAAGAGTGAAAGTGAAGCAGGTACTCTGGGAGAAGAAGGATTTAAGAGTTCCATCTTGAACATAATGAGTTTGAGGAGCCTTAAATGGCAATATCAAGTAGGCATTTAAATGAGCAAGAGTTCAGGTAGAGATGTTCAGGCTGGCATCATAGATAAGTATATGGACTTTAAACTTATAGACCATGAGTTTGTATGAGAGCAAGGCATTGAATGCATACACAGAAGTGCAGAAAGCAAGGCCTGAGCCCTCAAACTACCCAACTCTGTCATTTCTGATTCATAGTGGCTCCATTTAAGCCACCCAGGCACTCTTTTGCAATCACTAGGAGTTAGGACGAGGAGAAGGAACCGCACAGAAATAGAAAAGAAGTGATCTTTTAGATAAATAAGAGATTATGATATTCAGGCAACTAAGTGAAGAAAGCGTATCAAGGAAAAGGGATGATGTTGTTGTTGTTGTTGTCAGGTGCCATCGAGTCGGAACCGACTCATAGCGACTCCATGCACAGCAGAACGAAACAATGTTCGATCCTGGGCCAACCTC
>NW_006408531.1:24566505-24574626 GCF_000296735.1 Chrysochloris asiatica
GGTGGTATAGCCCTCAGAATCACAGCAACTCAATCCACCACAGCACGACAGACAGACGAGTGGTGGCAGGCGTTAATTATAGCTCAAATGAGTTGAAGACCAGGAATTGACCACTGGATTTATTTTTAGAGACAGCATTAATGATTGACCTTGCTGTGCAGTTTAGGTAAAGTGATAAGATTGCAAACCAGATTGCAGTGAGGTGGAGAGAGAATAGGAGACTAGAAGACAGTGACAATGGACAACTCTTGCAAAGGATTCTGCTATTCAAGGAACAAAAATAAATAAGCTAGCAGTGGGGTGGACTGCGTCGAGGACTTTGAATGCTGGGCTAGGCATTTTTGCAGTTAAGTAATATTTTGAGAAGAGGCAACAAGAGGACTAAAGTCAGACTACTTGGGTCAACTAAGGTTACTTTGACCAAGTTATTTAACCTGTGCTTCATTTTCTACTTTGTATAGTGAGAGATTGGCTCATACTATAGGGTTGTTCTGAGTTGAAATGGACTCAGGAGCAGTGGCTTATATTTACTTTAGATGTTTCCTATAATTAAAGAAGTTCATCAGGTAAAGGGCTCAGCAGAGAACTTGACTCATAGGATTTAATAAATGTGAGTATTTAAGTGAGTGGTATTATGATTAATATCAGAGCTATACCTTAAGAACTATCTCAGAGTTTCTCCTGCCATGGCGCTCATCCATTTTGTCTTTAATTTTCCTGGTTTTTCTGGGCTGTTGGTCTCCTCTATTCCATATTAAGTACCAATAATAATTTTCCTTCCATGTCAGCTAACTTCTCATCTTGGAATCTGATTTGACATCGAGCCATTCTCTCTCAGTTTGTGATCTAACATATTGCATGGTGCAACTCGGCTCTGAAGAAAAGGGATTTCTATGAAACATAAGGGTCCCCTTCCCTCCATACAATTATTTCCTAAACTCAGAATTTCTTTGAATGGTTTTATGTGTTATTTGCACACATAGCTACGTTCTCTAGAGGAATTTCAGATTGCTTGCAAGCAAAACTGCTTTTTTGGTGTTTTCAACTCAGATCAAGTCACGTTAGCTCTGTCACAAGCAAACTTTTTATCCATCGATTTTAAGTCTTGATTTTGCAGCCAAAGGAACCCAGATAAGCTTCAGAGAAAGCTGTGCCACTCTCCACTGAGATTGGATGTTCACCCTCATTGCACCTTGCAGCTTAATTCTGTCTCTTACTGCATCTCCTATAACAGGTACAAAATGACAGAGTTCATGTAACTTCTGACAGTGACAAAGCAAAAAAGAACTTTCCTCAGGTTGGAAGTTCATAGGAGAGTGGCCCAATTCTGCATAGCCGATTAGTTAAAAATTTCTTTCTCCTGCAAATAACTTTGTTGCACACATAAAAAGGTATTGATTTAAAACCATTGCCTATGACTTTAAAACTCTTACTTAGTTTGGGGAATCTGAGGGCATTCTTACTTTGGTCGCTTTTGCCACTGAGTTTGTGTTTGGCAAGACAGTGCTAAGACTATTAAGAATGAACTTAGAGTGTGCATCAAGAATCATGAATACCTTCCAGGACACACCACATTCATCTCACACTTGTCTTCCTGTTAAGAAAACAGAGATAAGTAACTGCTGACTGGTGGCAACCTTATGTACAGAACTTTGAACAGTTAATTCTGTTTCAGTGCCTGCTGAGTCTTTGCATTGCTACCCCAGATAGATTGAATCAGAATCTACATTTAACAAGATCCCCAGATGATTGTTAAGTACACAGTTTCACAGGGGATTTTTGCTGTTGTTGTTGTTGTTTTGTTTACCTTTAAAGATGCGGTGAAACTTACATGAAATGATTCACTACAGATTAGTAAGTAAGCACTAATAAAAGTAAGCTTCTGCTTACCTTATTTTATATCCTCCTTTCAGTGGAAAGGCAAATTCTCAGCAGAGGGGCAAAACAAAATGAACCTTGTTCAAAAACCTGTTTATGTACAAGATTAAGTAAAAATTTATCTGCACTCTGGCTGTAGAATTTATTTTAGTCAACTTTTAGAAAAGACAAATATATCATTTTTTGACATAATCTCCTTGCTTTTCAACACACATCCATCTGTCAACAATCTTTCATATTCCCTTATGTTATAATGCTTTAGACTGAACTATGAGACACGAATGTACTACTGTCTTCATTTTATCATCAGAGGTGAAACTTTGTCCTCGGAGGGAACCAAATAGGTGAGAGTCCAATGGCGCAAGTTCAGGACTATAGGAAGGATGCTTTACCACCTCGATTGAGGTCTTGCCATCCCAGTCTCTGGAATTAAAATTAGAGTTCCTTTGCTGATTATATATTCCCTATCACCAATCTATATCAATGATCTAGCCACAATGGAAATGCATCACACAAGTGATGTTTATAACACTACAATATAAGACACAGTGAAGCACATTGTTGTTGTTGTTAGGTGCCATCAAGTTTGTACCGACCCATAGCGAACTTATGCACAGCAGAATGAAACACTGCCCGATCCTGGGCCAACCTCACTACTGTTGCCAAGCTTGAATCCATCAATGCTGCCACTTGGCAAATTCATCTTGTTGGGGGTCTTCCTCTTTTTCTCTGACCCTCCAGCTTACCAAACATGATATCCTTCTCCAGAGACTGGTCCCTGCTGACAATATGTCCAAAGTATGAGAGATGAAGTTTGGTCATCTTGGCCTCCAAGATGCCCTCTGGCTGCACTTCTTCCAAAATGGATCTATTGGTTCTTTTGACAGTCCATGGAACTTTCAATATTCTCCTCCAACACCATAACTCAAAAGCATCAACTCTTCTACGGTCTTCCTTATGCACTGTCCAACTTTTGCATGCATATGAAGTGACTGAAAATACCATGGCTTCGGTCAGGTGCACCTTAGTCCTCAAGGTGGCTTGTGAATTGCTGTGAATTGCCACTGGTATTTTAAATACCAGCAGGGTCACCCATGGTGGACAGATTTCAAATGACCATCCAGACAAAGACAGACTAGAAAAAAAGAGTGATTAACTACTTCCAAATAGTTACTGAAAACCTTATGAATAAATGAAGATATAGCAAGTACTAATATGACTTGCTCATATGCAATTTCAAACTGAAGCTGAAGAAAATGAAAATAAGTCCATGAGAGCCAAAATATGACCTTTAATATATCCTTCCTGAGTTTAGAGATCATCTGAAAAACAGATTTGATACATTAAACACTAAAGACCGAAGACTAGAAGAGTTGTGAGATGACATCAAGAACATCATACATGAAGAAAGCAAAGAAGACAAGAAAGAAGGAAAAGGTCAAAATGGATATCAGAGAAGACACTGAAACTTGCTCTCCAATGTAGAGAAGCTAAAGCAAATGGAAAAAAATGAGGAAGTACGAGAGCTGAACACAAAATTTCAAAGGTCATCTCGAGAAGATAAAGTGAAATATTGCAACAAAATGTGCAAAGATCTGGAGTCAGAAAACCAAAAAGAAAGAACATGCTCAGCATTTCTCAAGCTGGGGAAAATTAAGAAAAAATTCAAGCCTTGACTTTCATTATTGAAGGATTCTCTGGGCAAATTATTGAATGATGCAGAAAGCATCAAAAGAAGACAGAAGGAATATACAGAGTCACTGTACAAAAGGAAATGGTTGATGTTCAACTGTTTCAAGAGGTAGCATATGATTAAGAGCCAATAATACTGAAGGAAGAAGTCTAAGGTGCATTGAAGGAATTGGCAAAGAACAAGGCACCTGGAATTGATAGAAAACAAATTGAAATCTTTCAAGAAAGTGAAATCTTTCAAGAAAGTGAGGTGGCACTGGAGGCACTCACTCATCTCTGCCAAGAAATTTGGAAGACAACTATCTGGCCGATTGATTGGAAGAGATTGTGTTTGTTCCCATTCCAAAGAGAGGTGACACAACAGAATACAGAAATCATCAGACAATATCTTTGATATCCCATGTGAGTAAAGTCTTACTAAAGGTAATATAGAAACAGCTGCAAGCATAGATTGACAGAGAACTTCCAGAGGTTCAAGCCAGATTCAGAAGAGGACGTGGAACGAGGGCTATCATTGATGATGTCTGATGGATCTTGGCTGAAAGCAGAGAATATCAGACAGATGTTTACCAGTGCTTTATTGACTATGCAAAGGTTTTCGATTATGTGGATCATGACAAGCTATGGACAACATTGCAAAGTATGAGTATTCCAGAACACTTAATTGTGCTCATAAGGAATCTGTACAGGGACCAAGTGGTGGTTGTTCAAACAGAACATGGGAACACCGAATGGTTTAAAAATAAGAAAGTTGTGCAACAGGGTTGTATTCTTTCATCACACTTATTCAACCTGTATGTTGAGCAAATACTCCAAGAATATGGGTTCAGTGAAGCAAAATATGGCATCAGGATTGGAGGAAGACTCATTAACAATTTGCGATATGTAGATGATACAACCTTGCTTTCTGAAAGTCAAGAGGACTTAAAACATTTACTGATGAAGATCAAAGAGCACAGCCTTAGGTATGGATTACATCTCAATGTCAAGAAAACCAAAATCCTCACCACTGGACCAATAAACAACATTCTTATCAATGGAGAAAAGATTGAAGTTGTCAAGAACTTAATTTTTCTTGGATCAACTATCAACAGTCACGGAAGCAGCAGCCAAGACATCAAACGACATACTGCATTAGGCAAATCTGCTGCACATGAGCTTTTTAAAGTGTTGAAGAGCAAAGATGTCAGCTTGAGGACTAAGGTGTGCCTGACCCAAGCCATGGTGTTTTCAATAACCTCTTATGCGTGTGAAAGTTGGACAGTGAATAATGAAGACCGTAGAAGAATTTATGCTTTTGAATTGTGGTGTTGGAGAATATTGAAAGTGCCATGGGCTACCAAAAGAACAAGTCAATCTGTGTTGGAAGAAGTGCAGCCAGTGTGTCCCTTGGAGGCCAGGGTGGCCATACTTCATCTCTCATACTTTGTACGTATTATCAGGAAGGACCAGTCGCTGGAGAAGGATATCATTTTTGGTAAGTTGGAGGGTCAGAGAAAAAGAGGAAAACCCCCAGTGTCAGCTTCAATGGACGCAAGCATGGCAACAATAGTGAGGTTGGCCCAGGTTTGGGCAATGTTTCATTTTGCTGCTTATAAGGTCTCTATGAGTTGATACCAACTCAATGGCACCTAACAGCAACAACAACAAGCATCACATTTATTGTCAAAAAGAACATTTTAAGATCTATCTTAAAGTACAATGCTAACTGCAATAGGATAATATCCATACAACTACAAATAAAACAGAACTTAATAACAACAGCAACAAGTAAGACCAGTTCATAAAAATTATTATTCAAATACATACATCAAACACTAAACCCAGTGATGATGACATTGAAGCATTCTACCAACTTCTTGAGTTTTAAGTGGATCTAGTGCATAATCAGGATGGAATGATACTTACTGGTGATTGAAATACAAAGTTTGGAAACAAAGAAGAAAGTTCCATATTTGGAAATTACAACCTTGGTGATAAAAATTATGCTAGAGATTACATGATAGAATTTTATAAATCCAATAACTTCTTCATTGCAAATACCCTTTTTTTTTTAAAGGTTTTTATTGTGGATTGAGTGAAAGTTTACAGGGCAGATCATGTGTTTTACATTCAACAAATCATACAACTTGTTCCATTACAATGATTATAATCTCATCCATGTGCAATTGTTAACAATATTTTTAATAGTATTAATATTGTTAACAGTATTTTTCTCTATTCACTTTAGCTCTCTCTCTCTCTCTCTCTTTTTTTTAAAAACTCAGGCACGTGTAATAATTTACACCACCAAAGGGCACATTCTGCAAATCTGCCTCATGGCCACTATCTATTAGTCCCTTTTTTCCCATGAATCTAGAGTCCTCAGCCGCTCCCCCTCTCCAATGTCCCCATTTCTGCCTCCATGTCTGGTGTCGCTGCTTCTCTGGATAAGGTCCCACATTCCTCTTGTGCTCTTCTCCCTTGATGGTCCCAGGATCCTATGTTTTGGGACTGTAAGATTAACTACTCTGCCATTTTGTGTTACAAAAACTTCTACCTTTAAAATTGTGACAGTCACAATTAGTCATGATAACAATTGCTCACTACTGAATTATAAGAATCTTATCTCCATCTCTTTCAACCAGATCCATCTAGACAAGATGAAAACTATTCAGTGGCAACTCTTTCTTCCCACACACACTCTTAAACTAAACTCCATCTTGAAACCTTGTAAGCCAGTCACTTCGTGCCTTTATTGCCCCCTCATTTTAGGTAGCAAATGTCTAGGGGATAACATTGATGCTTGGCATGAAGACTCCTTCTCTCTCTGTTGGTATTTAGAGTTACTACCTCCATGAGTATAGGTCAGGTTCATTAAATTGTAGCAAATTACTCTCATTTCCTTTATCAAAAATTTAAAAATTTTAAAAAATCTTTCTCTAGTTGAGTTCTGATTATTAAGCCATTGAAGCTAGTTCAGATAGGTACTATCTGAAAATTTGGGGGTTCTTGTGCATCTCCCCTCCCTTCATATCATCTGGATGCTTCACTCTCAGCTCTAACCCTCTGTGGCTATGTCCTTGTCTATGAGCTCAAGTGTCCCCAGGTCTCACCACACTTTGGACCAACCAGTCCTTCCTCTTCTCTCTCTCACCTCCAGATCAACGGGAGTCTATGGAATGTGGTTGAACTCAGCCCATTTCTTCATTGCTGCCTCTCCCCCTCTTCCACTCACCAGTAGACCAATATGGTTGCCAGCAAGCTTACCTGCCTGCTCATGTGTTCCCTTTGAGTTTCAGTCTTAGAGGTGGGTTTGTCCTGAAGGAACTTGATTGCTTGCCTTGAGGGCTTCCTGGCGAACAACTTGCTTATTCTTGTAGTAGCCAGTCATACTGCCATTTTTGTTTTGGGATTTTCTTGATGAGCTTTCTTTGACGATGTATCTTCTTTTGCTCTAGCTGTTCCAGGCTGGTATGCTTGTCCTTTCTAGTGGGAATGTCCCACCTCAGAAGGTTCTGGATGCGACTCAGGATTCCACCTAAGGTCCTATACTCTGCAAAGGCTCTGTAAGAGGCCTGTTTCATGGGGCAAGTTGTAGTTGTTAGGTGCCATCAAGTCAATACCAACTCATAACAACCTTATGCACAGCATAACGAAACACTGCCTGATCCTGGGCCAACCTCACTATTGTTGCCACGCTTGAGTCCATTGATGCTGCCACTTGGCCAATGCATCTCATTGGGGGTTTTCTCTTTTTCTCTGACCTTCCACTTTACCAAACATGATATGCTTCCCAAGCGACTGATCTCTTCTGACAATATGTCCAAAGTATGAGAGGTGAAGTTTGGCCCTCTTAGCCTCCAAGAAGCTCTCTGGCTGCACTTCTTCCAAAACGGATCTATTGATTCTTTTGGCAGCCCATAGCACTTTCAAGCTGTAGAACCCCTTTTATGTATTCCAATCAGTTATAGGCTAAAGACAGGCTTACAAGTTTTCTGTAATCATTTCCCGACATTCCTTTCTATCCCACTTAAATGTCTATTTTACAATAGTAGACAAGGGAAACCAATATTTGTAAGACAGTCAAGTACTTTAGTATTATTTCCCCTCTTGAAACTATGCCTAGATCCCTGCATCACAGAGCCCTGTTGTTCCAAGGTTGAGCATGCATCACTATTTACCTGTGTCTCACTTAAGCCATGCAAACCTTACTCAGTGTTCCCCTATCTTCCTTGTTCTTCCACCTCCTCCCCCTTCTCGTATTGCCCTCCCCAACACCCAAACTATGCTATGTCTGCCCTTACCCTGTGTTTTACCGTCACCTCCCTCCACTCCCCCCTAAACCACCACCCTAACCCCACCGTTGTGGTTACCTTATAGTCTATTATTAACTTTTCCCTCCATTTAAAACAGTCTATTTTATCCTGTAATCTACCTGAATTTATCCCTCCTGAATTTAGAGATCATCTGAAGAACAGATTTGATGAATTAAACACTAAAGATCGAAGACCAGAAGAGTTGTGGGATGACATCAAGAACATCATACATGAAGAGAGCAAAAAGTCATTA
>NW_006408531.1:24576296-24623817 GCF_000296735.1 Chrysochloris asiatica
TTGGAAGAAGTGCAGCCAGAGTGCTCCTTGGAGGCCAGGATGGCTAAGCTTTGTCTCTCCTACTTTGGACATATTGTCCAGAGGAAACAATCGTTGGAGAAGGATGTCATGCTGGGTAAGGTGGAGGGTCCGAGAAAAAGAGGAAGACCCCTAACGAGATCGATTGGACAGGTGGCATCATTGATGGACTCAAGTGTGGCAGCGGTAGTGAAGTTGGCCCAGGATTGGACATTGTTTCATTCTGCTGTTCATGGGGTCGCTATGAGTCGGTTCTGACTCGATGGCACCTGGCAACAACAACAACAACAATCTACCTGACCTTCTCACCACTTGGATTTCTGTTCCTATGTGTTTACCTTGTTTCACATTGTAATTGTTTTGATCATAGACTGACCTCCTAGATGCTCTGAAATTTTTCTTACAGTTTTGTTCTGTTCTTGACTCTTCCATTTGTTGATTGAGTTCTGGATGGTGCTGCCACATAAGTCAGTCTCTAGTTGTTGTCTGTCCTTATTGGTTCTCAGTCCACAGAACTTCCTTTAGGATGTTTTTCATTACCAGGTTGGCTTTGGCAAAATCCCTTAGCTTCTGTTTATCTGGGAATGTTTTGAGTACACCGTTGTATTTGATTGACAGTTTTGCTGGGTAGAGGAGTCTTGGTTGGCAGTTTTATTTTTCTTTCAGGGTTTTATATATGTCTCCCCACTGCCTTTCGCCTGCATAGTTTCTGCTGAGAGATCTGAGCTTAATCTGATTTGCTTGCCTTTGTATGTTACACTTCTCTTTTCCCTAGCTGCTTTCAGGATTCTGTCCTTATCTTTGATTTTGGAAAGCTTGATTATTATATGTCTTGGTGACTTTCTTTTAGGGTCTATCCTTCCTGGGGTTTGTTGAGCTTCTTGAATACTTATCTTTTCACTTTTCAGGATGTTAGAGGAATTTTCTTCCAGAAGTTCTTCAACTATCTCCTCTGTGGACTTGTGTGATTATTCCTGTTCCAGAATGCAGATAATTCTTAAGTTCTTTCTCTTCATGTTGTCCAACATGATTCTTAGACCTTCTTCAGATTTTTTATCCTTTTTTTTTTTTTTTTTTGCTTGTTTTTCTATCTTAGTAGTATGGAGAGATTTATCTTCCAGCTCACTAGTTCTGGTTTCCACCTCTTCAATTCTACTCCTTTGCCCTTTCAGTGTAATGTCCATTTCTGATATTCTATTATTAATCGTTTGGACCTCTTTCTGTAGGTTTTAAATTGTTTCCAATGCTGTATCTATCTTATTTGATTGTTCCTGGAGTGCTTTCGTGATGTCTTCCTTATTTTTCTCAACTCCATTGTAATGTGTTTTAATACATTTTATAATCATTTTTTCTGAATTCCTTCTCAGGCATTTCCAAAGCCTGCCCATCTTCCAGTATGGAGTGTGAGTCTACTTCCAGCTCATTTGGCTCAGTCACTTTATCTCATTTCTCAACATGTGCTGATATGGTCATTTGTTTCTGTTTTTGGGCATATTCAGGAGTTATCTGTGGCCTAATACTTAGATGGGTGTGTATGTTGGTATTTTTTATGCTTTCTGATTGCCTTCAGTTATATGTGATCAGGAGATGGGCTTCCTTTTTGACTCTTTTTCCTGAGCAATTTCAAGATACCACTGTTGGTCATTATGACATAACTCAGGATTTAAGTTTCAGCCTGTTTCCTTTTTAGTCTGCCTGTCCCACTCCACAACCCCCCTTCAGGCCTTTTGCCAATGATCAACAGTTCAGGGCTGGCTGTGGCCATTTTGCGCTGCCGTTTGGTTTTAAGTGGTAACTGTTCCTTTAAATTTTAAGGAGCTCTGTGCACATGCATAGTAGAACCCTCAAGAGGGTGGGAGTGGGTTGTTCACTCGCTCAGGCACCCCCTCTAGTTACCTGAATGGAGGTGTGCAGCCAGAGAGACCAATGAATAGATACAGGAAAAAAAAAAAAAAAAAAAAAAAGAGTGTCCACACCTTTATCTCTGCGGTTCTGTCAGGCGTCCATGACTGCTCTGATTCTTCCCCCACTTAGTCTTGCCAAAGATGACAGCTCCAGGAGTAGCTGACTGCCTTGGACTAGAAAGCACTGGATTTCTTGCTTCTGCTGCAAATTCCACTAGCTGTAAGCCTTCTAACTTTCTAAATATTCCTTTATATGTGGTTCAGAGTTCTGGGACAATCTCCTGAAACTGTTTGGACGGGTATTCCATGTTGTTGCTGATGGAGCTCCTCACGGCACTTCTACCGTATCCACCATCTTGTTTATTCTCCTTCACCAAATATTTTGTCCTCCTTTATCGACTGATCTCCAAAGCAAACGAGCCAAACAATATTCCATTGTGATCCATAGTGTTTTCATTTGCTAATTTTTTAAAGTAGATTACCAGGCCTTTCTTACTAGTCTGTCTTAGTCTGGTTTCTCTACTCTAACCTGTCTACTATTCTGGTATTTTAAATACTGGTGGCATAGCTTCAGCATTACAGCAATAATCAAGGAGTCCTGGTGTGGTGCTGTGGGATAATGCACTGGACCCGCAAGTTCAGTTTGAACTGAAAGGTTGGTCATTCAAACTCACCAGCCGTTCCTTGGAAACCATATATAGGGTTGCTATGAGTTGGAACCCACTCAATGGCACTTAACAACAACAATATGAGAAACTGGTAAACAGGTAGTGAATAGGAGAGGAATAAACATTCCTTGTTCATGTCCGGGTGTCAAGCTATAGGATCAACACCAAACTGCTAACCACAAAGTTAGCAATTCAAATCCACAAGCTATTCTTCAGAAAACCTCTACAGGGTTGCTGAGGTGGTCCTGACTCAACAGCACTTAACAACAACATTCTTAAGAAAGTATTAAACATAATCAATTAATGCCTGAAAAGTGTGCTGTGAGTTCATTAGAAAATGTTACTGTGATTTTGATGTTGTTAAGTGTCATCTACTCGATTCCAACTCAAAGAAACCCTGTATAGTGTTTCTGAAGAACACCTGGAAGGTTTGAACTGCTGACCTTGTGGTCAGCAGTCCTGTGATTATCCTACAGAGCCACACCTCAAAGTTCAGAAAGCATGACTGTTCATCTGTTCCTCTTTTTTTTTCTTCCTTTCATTACTGAACATGCTAGTACTTCATGTGCTTTACAGTGACTTATGGTGACTTGTGGTGACATAAAAATCAATTGTGTGATGCATTTTCATTGTTCCAAGGCCATTGATATAAGTTGGTGATTGTTGTTGTTAGGTGTCATCAAGTCAATACCAACCCATAGCAAACTTATGCACAGTAGAATGAAACACTGCCCAATCCTGGGCCAACCTCACTACTGTTGCTACTATTGAGTCCAGCAATGCTGTCACTTGGCCAATCCATCTATGAGTCAGAACTGACTGGACCGCACTTAACAGAGAACAGATGAAGAGCCTCAACGAGATGGACTGCCAAATTGGGTACAAAAGACTCAAAGGGGAGCGACTGTGAAGATTGATTCTTTGGCGGCCCATGGCACTTTCAATATTCTCCTCCAACACCACTACTCAAAAGAATCAATTATTCTACGGTCTTCACTGTCCAGCTTTCGCATGCATATGAGGTTATTGAAAATACCATGGCTTGGGTCAGGCGCACCTTAGTCCTCAAGCTGACATCTTTTCTCTTCAACACTTTAAAAGGTCTTGTGAGGCAGATTTGCCTAATGCAATACGTCTTTTGATTTATTGACAGCTGCTTCCATGAGTGTTGATAGTTGATCCAAGATAATGAAGTCTTTGACAACTTCAATCTTTTCTCCGGTGGTAAGAATGTTATTTATTGGTCCAGTGGTGAGGAATTTTGTTGTCTTTACATTGAGATGTAATCCATACCAAAGGCTGTGCTCTTTGATCTTCATCAGTAAATGTTTTAAGCAAGCAAGGTACAACCTTGCTTATATATACAACCTTGGGGATATATAATCAGCAAATTAACTGTAAAATGGATACAACTAACTGTAGGGATGAAATGTGGTGGAATAATAGAAGGACTCCACAAATTGAACTCTTGGTGTGGAAGCTGTAGGATCAGCAGTGGACTACAAACCACAAGTTTGGCAGTTCAAACCCACCAGCTGTTCCTTGGAAACCCTATATATGGTCATTATCAGTTGGAACTGACTCAATGGCACTTAACAGCAACAGGATTAATTGGGTAAATTATTAATGGATGTATTTAACACTAGGTTTGAAACGATGGGGTTCATAATTAGGCTTGCTACAATGAAAATGAGTTGACAATGGGTTAGGCTGAGGTTTGGAGTTGGGTGTGAAAGAGGATTTGGTGATTCCTTAGGATGCAGGGAATTAATTGAGATACAAAGGAGAAGATGATGGTGAGTTATGGGATAAGTGGAAGTACTGATCTGAAATAGAGACTGAAGCAAGAGAGATGGCAGTATGGGTGTAGAAAAAGAAAATGAAGATATGTAGAATTTAAGATATGTGAGGAGGCTGAACAGTTAAAAATAAGACCTCTTCTAGATGCCTTTTTTGAAAATATATATTTAAAAAAATAGTTAAATGGAACTGATGGTTGAAACTGTAGGAACAAAAAGACCAGTCTACTGAGAGTAGGACCAAGAGCAGACTAATGACAATTTGAGATTTGCCTTCTTCCATTTAAGGCTGAGAACCTCAAGGTCGGCAGTTCGAAACTACCAGCGGTTCTGTGGGAGAAAGATGAGGTTTTCTGTTCCCATAAATATTTACAGCCTCGGATACTCTGTGCAGGGTCGCTATGGGTCGGAATCGACTTGACAGCACTTAACAACAACAACATTTAAGGTATAGAAAAAGGAAAAGCTACCTTAAAAACAGTTCAAAATATGAACAACTGTACGCATTACAGACATCAAGCTGATGACAGTTTTAACAAGGAGGAAGTGGTCAATAATGTCAAATCAGAGCAATAAACTGGACGAGACCATTGGACTAAGGTTGAAAAATTCAGGTCTGACCTTGTAAAAACTAAGATTTTTACGGTGATGGAACACAAGTCTATTGCAGTAGTCCAAGATGTATATCAGAATTGGAGACTTTGAAATTAGGAGGTGAAACAGGAGTAAGGTTTATCAAGGTTTTCTTTTTTTTTTTTTTTTTCTTTGATATTTTGCCAAGGGGAAGTTGGTCATGAAATAGCTTCTAGCATGGTTCTTAATATCTGAAATTATCTGAATAGGTATCTCTTGCTTTTCGAAAGTTCACTTTATACCACTTTGTTCTTACAAAAGACCTATATTAGTAGCTGTTTTACCCAACTAGTTGGGGGTGTGGGGGGAGAGAAAATCCAAAGAGGATTTTTGCTTTTAGGAAAAAGGCAAAAAACAAACTTAGTGATCAGCGCTTGTGTTGCTTTGATCAGTTACTGTAACAGCCCTCCCAAGACACCCCCACCCGCACGCCACCCCCACTCCCCCCAGGAACTAGAGTAGGGTCTCCAAGCTCTTTCCTGGGAACTCCATTCAGCAACTCAGTATCAAACTACCATAGCTTTAAACTGTGTGAACACAACTATGTTCGTGTTGTTTTAGGTTTTATATGTTATTTGGTATAATTTGGTAGGTTATTTTTGGGTCTGGGAATGCTAAAAAATTTTCTACCATGTAAATTGATGGAAATTGTTTCCTCACCTTAGGCCATTTCAGCTAATGAAAACTTTCTAACACTCGACTTTTCCAACAGTGAGGGAAACCAGTATTTTAACTGTTAATTTTCGAGCTCTCTGCTCATTTGTCAGTTTGTCATACTGATAGGGCTTTTATGTTAGTGTGATACTGGAAGTTATGTCACTGGTATTTAAATTTCAGCAGGGTCACAAATGGTGGGCAGATTTCAGCAGAGTGACAGATTAAGACAAAGGAGAAGTGGATCACTTCTCAATGGTTAGTCCCAGAAAACCTTACAAATAGCAACGCCAACATTGTCAGATATAATTCCCATTGGAAAGCATTCAAATGCTACTGGTAAAAGCTGCCTTCTCAAAGTAGAGTTGACCTTAATGGCATGAATTGAGCAAAGCTTTCAAGACCCTCATTTCTTGATGAGGCACAACTCAAAATGGGAAGAAACAACTGCAAATATCCATCAATAATCAGAACATGAAATGTATGAAGCTTGAATCTAGGCACATTGGAAACTACCAAAACGGAGATGGAATGCATAAAAATTGATATTGTAGGCATTAGTGAACTGAATCGGACTGACATTGGCCATTTTGAATTGAGCAAATAGGATTTACTATGCAAGAAACGATCATTTAAGAGGAATAAAGTCACATTCCTCCCTTGTCAAAGAGCATTTCAAGATCTGTCTTGAAGTACAACACTATCTATGATATGATAATAGTGATAGCCTAGAAGGAAGACTATTAATACCACAATTATTCAAATTTACGCACCTACCACTAAAGTCAGTGATGATGAAGTGGAAGAATTTTATCAACTTCCTCAGTCTGAAATGGACCAAGCATGTAATCATTACTGGTGATTGGAATGCAAAAGTTGGAAACAGAGAAAAAGATCAGTAGGTGAGAAATATGGTGTTGGTGATAGAAATAATGCTGAAAATCGCATGATAGAATTTGCAAAAACTGAAGACTTTTTTCAACAATATCAAAGACCTCACCAGATTGAATATGCAGGAATCGAATTTACTACATCTGTAGGAAAAGATGATGGAGAAGCTCAATATCATCAGACTAAACAAGGCCAGGGGAAAATTGTGGAAAAGACCATAATTGCTCATATGCAAGTTCAAGATGAAACTGAAGAAAATTAAAGCAAGCCCATGAAAGCCAAACTATGACCTTATATATGGTGGCTGGCCAATTCCAACGTACAGTGAACCTGTATAAGGTTTTTTAATAATATAAACCTTTATGGGAGCAGAAAGCTTCCCCCTTTCCCATGGAGCAACTGGAAGATTCGAATATATATATATATATATATATATATATACACACACACTCATTTATAGTGTATATATTTCAAACCTTGAAGTTTTAGATTTCGTGCATGTTATTTATGGAGAATGTCTACCATAATACCTAATTAGCAAAGCAGCTGTCATTGCCAAACAATCAGCCAAATCAGACTTGCTTTCTGTCAGAAAAAGTCCTGCTTCAAGTTTCCAGGTAATAAGCATGTTAATAAGTGATTTCATGATAACCATCTCATTTTCTGATCTAATTTTGAAAGAGAAGCAGAGCGAGCTAGGAGGCAGGAAGCCGTGTGTTAAGTTTGTCTTCTGCAGGAAATAAGGTACTGAATATTCCTCACTGATCTTCGTTGATTTCCTGATGTGTTCTTTGACAACAGTGGGTAGAAAAAGTGAGGTCTCTTTTCATGAAAATCTATGTCACTCCTACCACACTATACTAAACAATATATCAATTTTTAATTTGGCACCAGGATGGTGTCGGAATGGACACCATAGCGACCCTGTACAGGGTTTCTGAGGCTGTAAATCTTTACAGGAGCAGGAAGCCTCATCTTTCTCCCGTGGAGTGGCTGGACATAGGGTTGTTAAGACATAGGGTTGTTATGAGTCTGAACTAACTTCCAGGCACCTAAAAACCACAATACAGACAAATACTCTGTTTAAACTTCACTTAAGACTTATTCTCACAGAGATCCCTTTTTAAGAAAGTATATACAAAAAAGTTAAGGACATGAATATTTATTCTAATAAAATGATCTCTCTATTTCTGACCCTTAGAAAGTGTTAATGTATGTCAGCAACATGCTTACTACCATTTGAAGAATACTGCTCTGAACACCTAGAAAACTTATAGGAAGAACTTGGAAGGCTGAAAACAGGAGAAAAGTATTCTAAACAGTTAAAGTGTTTGGGGAGGGATAAGTGCATAGTTATAAAGGAACACCTTAAGCATTTCAAAACATAATTGGAAGATACCACCTTATTGCAAAATGCTTATTAGAGATGCCCTGTTGGCACAGTGGGTTAAGCATTGAATTGCAATTTGAAAGGTTTGAATGAACCATGGGAGAAAGATGAGTGGGTCTGCTTCTGTAAAGGTTTAAAGTCTCAGAAACCATATCGAATACGTCTACTGTATCCTATAAAGATACTAATAGGGTCACTATTAGTCAGAATTCACTGGGTAGCATTGGGCTTGGCATTTTAGTACTGTGACATAAACTTAGTGTGTGTTTGTTGATTACCACGATGCTACGATATATTATTGTTGGTATTGTTGTTGAGTGCTGTATAGGGCTTCTGAGGGGATGCTGGTGGATTGGAATGGCCAACTTTGCATTTAGCAGTTCAGTGCTTATCCTACATTGCCACACTAGGACTTCATATTATGAATGTTGTTATTATTAAGTGCCTCCAAGTTGATTCTGACTCATAGTGACTCTCTATAGTGTTTCGGAGGAGGGACTGTAAGGTTTGAATCGCCAGCCTTGTGGTTAGCAGTCCATGCTTATCATATGGTGCCACACCAGCACTCCTATATTATTAATCACTATGATGCTTAGGATGAGAAATCAATCTTCGCATGTTTAAGGGTCTTGATGAGGTCTTTAATAGATTACGATGTCTACTGTAGGCTTTCACATATTGAATAAGTCATAAAGAAACATGATAAATAAGAAAAAACAAGATGGATTATAGAAAAAAAATTATAAAGGGCACCATTATTAGGCGTTTGGATTATTTAGTGTACAACAGAATGTTAATGGACTGATTATTAACTTCTGTCAAATCTTTAAAAATTAATTAAAATTTCTACAGATCTTAAAATGCCAATTCAAAGTAGAAGTATTCATGTCTAATGATTTTATTTATTTTTAAATAATTTTTCTAATTTCTATACAAAATATATATCAGATCACAGATGTCATGCTTTTATCTCATGTTTTCCCCCAGTGAATATACTGCAAGCATTTCTAAAGTTATCCAAAATTATTGTAACATATTTTGATCCCAAATTTTTCATTGCATGGAGGTCAAGAAAAGCCATAGTTAGTATAATTCTTCCCCTCTTGTTGGATATTTAAGTTGTTTATAGTTTTTGTTCTATAAATATTTCTGTGGATGGGGAATTTTGATGTATAACAATAGCTTGTATTTTCTGAGGCCTTTTTATGGCCCAGGTACTGAGCTCACTGCTACACATTGATTGTTTTTTTTTTCCTTCTGCCTTACATTAACCCAGTTATGAGAACATGTGGCACAGGGAAATAAAGTTACCTGCCCCAAATCACACAGCTAGTACATGTAGCTGTTGTAGCTGTTGGTCTTTTTTTTTTTTTTTTTTTTTTAATGTTTTATTGTGAATTATGTGATAGCTTACATGGGAGAACATTAGCTTTACATTCATCCTACCATATATCATCTCATTACCATGGTTACAATCCCCTCCATGCATCATCAACCAACCAAAGGGTATATCCTACAAGCCTGCTTCCCCTACATTACGCCACCACCCCCCCCACCAATCAGAACAGTGTTTTGTTCTGTTGTGCATAAGGTCACATTATTAGTCAATACCAATTTGATGTGGTGCTGTGGGTTAATGAGCCTGACTGCAAAGCCATTTGAACTACAAGGTTGGTGGTTCAAGTTCACCAGTCACTCCTTGGAAACCCTATACAGGGTCGCTATGAGTCAGAACTGACTCAACGACATTTAACAACAACAACAACAAAAACAACATGGAGTACTGATGTGGCGCTGTGGGTTAATGCACCAGACTGCAAAGCCATTTGAACTGCAAGGTTGGTGGTTCAAGCTCACCAGCTGCTCCTTGGAAACTCTATACAGGTAGCTATGGGTCGGAACCAACTAGACAGCACTTAACAACAACAACAACATACAAAAGGAATTTCCTTTCAAGTTGGGACTTCCTACTACTTGTCTTTTTTCCAGGAATCTAGACAGGGAGTGGCCATGCCTACCATGCTCAGTAACCCCCTAGACTAGAGAAGTGGACATTCATCCCCACACAGTAGTTGTCATTCTGTAAATGTGTGAGGGCTACTCCTTATTACATCAATCAGGGTAACTTAATATGGCACAATTGGAGTAACAATATGGCACTGTGGAGTCCTGGTGTGGCGCTGTGGGTTAGTGCGCCAGACTGCGAAGCCATTTGAACTGCAAAGTCGGTGGCTCAAGCTCATCAGCTGCTCCTATACAGGGTCACTATGAGTTGGAACTGACTCGATGGCACTTCAGAGCAACAACAATATGGCACTGGTGATGGTGGTTGTGTGCTACAAATTTGGTTCTGCACAAGAGCAGAAAATTTCCTCTTTCTCCCAAGGAGCAACTGGTAGATTCGAACTACTGAACTTGTGGTTAGCAGCCCAGCTCATAATCTTCTACACTACTAGGGTGCTATAAATCATTAAAGCAACTATGTTACCATTTTAAAGATAGCTGGGATTAAAAGAGACTCAAAATGTTCCGCTACCAGGCTTCCATTCCACATATGCCAATATCTACATATGTTTCATGGTCAGGACCATCACTCCATTTGTTGAACATCTCCTACTTCATGTCATCTCATATCCTTTAATAAGCCCAATATCCTTTAAGCTAACACAATAAAATATGTTTGGTTTGAGATCTATGAGTCAAAGTATGTATTTTGACCAATTTCCAAATCTAGTCAATGAACCATCACTCATCTATCAGTTTGTCATATTGTGGTAGATTGTGTGTCGCTGTGAAGACCAGTAATGCCTCTATTATTAAAATTTATGCATCAACCACAAAAGCCAGTGGCAATGAAATTGAAGAATTCTACCAACTTCTTAGGAGTCCTGGTGTGGCACTGTGGGTAATGTGCTGGACTGCAAAGTCAGTTTGAACCACAAGGTTGGTGGTTCAAACTCATCAGTCACTCCTAGGAAACCATACACAGTGCCACTCTGGGTTGGAACCGATTTAATGGCACTTAATGATGGCACTTAACAACCAACTTCTTTAGTTTGAAATTGATCAAACATACAAACAAGATGCATTGATAATTATTGATGATTGGAATGCAAAGGTTAGAAACAAAGAGGAAGGATCAGCAGTTGGAAAGTATGCACATGTTGATAGAAATGATTCTAGAGATTGCATGATAGAATTTTGTGAGAACAATGCTTTATTCATTGCACATTTCTTTTTTTTAAACAACATAAAAGGCTACTATATTACTGGACCTTACCAGGTGAAATGTATAGAGACTAAATTGACTTCAACTATGGGACGAGACCGTGCAGAAGCTCAATATCATTAGTCAAAAAAGGCCAGGGGCCAACTGTGGAGCAGATGATTGTTCATATGCAAGTTCAGGCTGTTAGGCCCCCTAGTGGCCTAATTCAGAAGGAGACCCCAAAAAGATCATCAGGACTGGAGTTCGATGCAAAAGCAAGAGGTTTATTTACCAACGCGCTGGGGTCCACCTTCACAGACTCCTAAAACCAGGAGACAAAGGTGACATTTGCCAACGCCCTGGGGTCCACCCTCACATAGACTCTTGAAAACAGGAGCTGAGGGTGACCCCGACTCACCATACACGCAAGTTTTTATAGGGTTTCAGGGGGCATAATTGCATAGTACCATAGATACAGTTTCTGATTGGTTGACATTTGGCAAAGTATGAGATGTTACAGTTTAATTGGTCATGGCATGAAGCAACCTTTTTAATCTATAAGCATATGGGTTTTGGCAATTGCAAGTGTTTAGTGTTTAGGATATTCTCATTCGTCTGGGTCAATCTGACCATTATGAGTTTCTCAAGGATTATTTTAACATTGAGGGCTAACTGATTGACCTTGTTTCTGGAGGGAACTAAAAACTGAGGCCTAGTCTATTTAAAATGCTTCTTGAAGCCTGACTAAAGTTTGGTCAAGTAGCTAGCAAAATCAGTTAGGGCCTTACAAGGCTGAAGCTGAAGAAAGCCAAAATATGACCTTAATATATTCCATCTAAATTTAGAGACTATCTCAAAAACAGCTATGATGCATTAATGACCAAAGACCAAAAAGTTGTGTGTTGGTGTCCATAACATCATACAGGAAAAAGCAAAATGTCATTAAATAGACAGAAAAGAAAGAAAAGACTAAAATGGATGTCAGAAGAGACTCTGAAACTTGCTCTCCAGCATAGACATGCTAAAGCAACTGTAAAAAAATGAGGAAATAAATGAACACAACAGAAAAGTTCAAAGGGCAGCTCAAGAAGACAAAGTCAAGTATTATAATGTAATGTGTGCATGTTGTGTTGTCAGGTGCCATCGAGTCAGAACTGACTCATAGCGACCCCATGCACAGCAGAACGAAACAATGTCTGATCCTGGCCAACCTCATTACCGCTGCCACACTTGAGTCTATCAATGATGCCACCTGTCCAATCCATCTCGTTAGGGGTCTTCCTCTTTTTCTCTGACCTTCCACCTTACCTAGCATGACATCCTTCTCCAGTGACTGTTTCCTCCGGACAATATGTCCAAAGTATGAGAGACAAAGCTTAGCCATCCTGGCCTCCAAGGAGCATTCTGGCTGCACTTCTTCCAAAACAGATCTATTGGTTCTTTTGGCAGTCCATGGCACTTTCAGTATTCTCCTCCAACATCACAACTCAAAGTATCAATTCTTCTACGATCTTCCTTATTCACTGTCCAGCTTTCACATCCATATGAGGCTATTGAAAACACCATGGCCTGGGTCAGGCACACCTTAGTCCTCAAGCTGACATCTCTGCTCTTCAATACTTTAAAAAGTTCATGTGCAGCAGATTTGCCCAATGCAATACGTCGTCTGATCTCTTGACTATGCGCCTACAGGGAAGCCCAGTTAATACCACTATTATTCAAATTTATGCACCAACCACTAAAGCCAGTGAAGATGAAATAGAAGAATTCTACCAACTTCTTCAGTCTGAAATCGATCAAACATGCAATCAAGATGTATTGCTCATTACTGGTGATTGGAATGCAAAAGTAGGGAGCAAAGAGGAGGGACCAGTAGTTGGAAAATTTGGACTTGGTGATAGAAATGATGCTGGAGAACGAATGATAGATTTCTGCATGACAAATTATTTGTTTATTTCAAATACCTTCTTTAGACAGCATAACAGACGACTATACACATGGACCTTGCCAGATGGAACACATAGAAATCAAATTGACTACATCTGTGGAAAGAGAAGATGGAAAAGCTCCATATCATCAGTGAAGACAAGGCCAGAGGCAGACTGTGGAACAGACCATCAATTACTGATATGCAAATTCAAATTGAAGCTGAAGAAAATGAAAACAAGTCTTCGAGAGCCAAAATATGTGTGCATAGACCTAGAGTTAGAAAACCAAAAGAGAAGCACACACTAAGCATTTCTCAAGCTGAAAGAACTGAAGAAAATTTCCAACCTAGATTTGAAGTATTGAAAGATTCTATGGGCAAAATTCCAGAGAAAAAGAGGAAGACCCCAGTGAGATGGATTGGCAAAGTGATAGCATCAATGGACTCAAGCATGGCAACAATAGTGAGGTTGGCCCAGGATCAGGCAGTATTTCGTTCTGCTGTCACTATGAGTTGGTACTGACTAGATGGCATCCAACAACAACAACTTGGGCAAAATATTGAATGATGGAGAAAGCAGCAAAAGAATATGGAAGGTATGCTCTGAGTCACTGTATTAAAAAGAAGTGATTGATGTTCAACCATTACAAGAGGTAGCATATGATCAAGACTCAATGGGCATGTGTGTGGAACTTGTCAGCCGTTGTGATGTGTGAACTTACCAAATTTAATCAGACCATGGTGATTACTTGAGATGGACAGTAAGTTTTCTCCAGGGAATTTAGAATTTAGACTTTGTGTCATTTTATTAGTCTCTATACACAGTTGGGATTGCAGTTGGGAGACCCAGGGTTTTATCTTATTTTACTATGGGAACTGAAGTCTAGAAAGTGAAGGTTTTTCTAAACCAGGGTAAGGAACTTGTAATTGGTAGAAGCTGGGAGCCACTGAAATCTTTTAGTATGGGAGTGACATGTAATCAATCATACTGAGTCTGCCAAAGACATCTTATACTTCCTAGTTTTGAAAATTACTAAGCTCATCTTATGTCAGCCATTCCAAGTGTCTGCTCTAATGTGCTTTGCTGAGATGAAATCAAAGTACCTCTTCCGATAGCATTAAATATACTCTTCTTAGTCTGATTTCGTGGATCATCAGAAAGGAAGATTCTCTTCCCGTCCTCAAGAAGCTTAATAAGGTAGACTTTCCTTTGGTTCCTTGCTCATAACTTTCATTTACCTCAATTGCAATTTGCAAACTAGTTTATCTTTTTAGAAAGTATATTCAACATATAAATGTTGACAACTAAACCTGTTCTGGAGTTAAGAAACACTGAGCTCTTAGTCTTGATAATACCTAACGAGATTGTGTCTTCAGAATTTTCTTTATTGACAACAGCAGTCTTGTTATTTTTAAGTGGTTCTTTTCACACTTTGATAGCAGGCACTTATTGCCCTCTGGAGTGGACTGTAAACAAGCAGCTTCTTCCATCCGTTTCACTTAAGGAGGGTTAATGTGCCTGTGTTTTCACAGAGCGGGCAGCTGCAGTCTGAGAATACTGCCCGTGTTCTTGTTTATCCTCCTTGTGCAGTGACAGTGAGCCAGGACTCCAGCAGATCAGTGTCTCTTGGCGCATTGATACTGTGGCTCTCGTTCTCGTTGGAGCCTGCCTACATCTTCTCTTGATTG
The DNA here is from genome assembly GCF_000296735.1 of Chrysochloris asiatica. Taxonomy (NCBI): domain Eukaryota; kingdom Metazoa; phylum Chordata; class Mammalia; order Afrosoricida; family Chrysochloridae; genus Chrysochloris; species Chrysochloris asiatica. The sequence goes on from NW_006408531.1 coordinate 24,591,078, forward strand.
CTCTTAGTCTGCTTTTTGCTCACATGCCTCACTTGTAATACAATTCTTTATCTTACCTTGAGTCATAGGCAAGTATGTCCTTTGTTTGATGTGACTTGGTATTGACTAATATTCCCCTTGCTGTTTCTCTGCTTACCTCTTTCCTGTCTCCCTTAACTTGCGGGATACTATTCATAGTTCCTTGAAAGGCACTGACTGGAATGATAAATATACAAGAAAAATAATGCTTCAGCCATTAATATTAATAATAATAATATCAAATATTTTGGGTACTTTGTGCAGTGGGAGTGTGTTATTTTTGTAGAATAAGCGCTGGACCACATACTACAAGGTCAGAGGTTGGAGTCCACTAGCAGCTCCTCTGGAGAAAAATGAGCAGAAAGCTCCCGCAAAGATTTGCAACCTTAAAACTCCTATAAAAGGTCACTATGAATCAGAACCTACTTGATGGCCATTAACACCAATACCACACTGTTCCATGCAATGTGTTAAGCACTTTATAGTCAATGTCCTATTTCATTTTGATGAACACCCATGTATGAAGCATTTTAAATTATTACCTCAATTTTCAGCAGTAGTACCTGAGGCTCATAGAATTTAAGTAACTCTCTCAGTAATCAAGCTAGAAAGAGAAAGCATCAGGACTTGAATCTATTTGCCACGTCAAACTCAATCTATGCTTCTATACACAAGGAGAATCTACCTCATTACTTGGCGACATCAAGAACCCTCAACCTTGTTCATTTTCATAATATTCAATCTTTGGCAACCAAACACCCCAGAAGTGGTTTTATTTCTCCTTGTTTCACTGTTACTTAGAATCAAGGATCCAAAGTTCTCACTGAGCTCAAAGTCATCTCTTCTGTCTTGGAACAGAGCCATTCCCGACTTACCCAGACTGGGTCGAGGCCAGCTAATTCTCCCACTGTGCTTGTTTATGACAATGCTTTATTGGTTTTAAATACTTTGTATTAGATGCAAGCATTGTCCTCTTTCCTGTTTTCACACTACCTTGGTTAAGTTCACGTTAGGAATGAATATCTCAAGTCTGAGTTACAATGACAATCGCCAATACCCTCAATGTGACCAACACAGCACTCTCATTGGACCATTGCAATTGCTGGATGAGGCAGATTAGAATAGGATCATTTTACAGAGAGGAAACAAAGACTCAGAGAATAGCCAACTTGCTAAGGCAGAGTTACATCCAGCCAATGTGACTTCAAGTCCTGCGTTCTTAACCATTCTACAATAACAGGCCACTATCAGCTGAGTTAAAGCATCATTCTCCCAACACGTCTTTTCAGATACACTTCTGCTCTCCCATCCTGTCTCCCTATTACTGCCAGAGTGAGACGCTTTATAAGGTCAATCTGATCAGGCCACTTCCCTACTTAAATCTCCTTAGTGGTTTTCTATTTCCATTATAACCAAATCCCAAATCCTTAATGTGGCTTAAAATTGCCATGTCTCACTCTGACCAGGTTCCCAGTTTATCTCCCCACTTTGCTTTAAACTTCTGTAACCTAATTCTTATGGTTTTCTTTCCATTTCCAGTATGTGCCTAAATAGAATTGAATTTCCTGTTTCATTAAGATACACATGGGTCTTTAAATGTATTAATTCCTTGTCATTGTTGTTATTGGTGGTGGTAGTGGTTATTTTCAATCTCAGCTCAAGGGAGCAGGAGATAGAGGACATTTTGTGGACTTGTTATAAATGGATTCTGCTAACCTGTAAAGCTGTGTAAGGTTGTGTACAATATAATATTTTTTTTAAAAAAAGAGCCCATTGTAAATGTTACACTGTCATTGCAGTTGTTAAATGTCATCAAGTCAATTCTGACTGATAGCCATCTGAGTCAATTTTGACTCATAGTGATTCCAAGGAGTGACTTGTAGGTTTGAACCATTAACCTTGTGGTTAGCAGTCCAGTGCTTATCCTGCAGCACCATATTAGGACTCCAATGTTACCCTACTTCCAGGAAATTACTTTTTCTTAGTCCTGTGTGCTATCTGTTGCACAGATTTGTTTGCCTGTGTTGTTGTTGTTGAGTGCTGTCAACTTGATTCCAACCCATAGTGACCCTGTAGAGGGTTTCCAAGGAGCAGCTGGTGTACTTGAACAACCAATCTTGCTGTTCAAAGTGACTTTGCAGTCCAACACATTAACCCACAGCACCACACCAGGACATAACAATTTCTTGATTGTTTCACAGTTCCCTTGAGATTGGTTTTATTGGGAAAGCATCATGTAATGGCCCCTGGCAAAGGCGAGTTGTGTCCCTGGCTTACAGAAATGGGTTGCGTTAAAGTTCCCAACTACCCCCAACATGTCTTCCTTGAATCAGGTCACTTTCATTAAGTATGTATCTTGTGTGTTACCCAAAAGGAATTAAAAAACAATATCTTAAGAACTGTTAAGAAGGGAAGAGAGTATTGGTGTTGGAGCTTATTCTCACTACTATGAATATGCTGGTATTGAGATAGGTTTCTAGGTTGATATTAGGCTGCCATGGATGAGAAGTTTGGTTTCATGAGGACGGAATGTGAGAGAGGTGGTCCATATCCCACATCTCCTTAGAAAACAGATGTAAAGAGAGAGACTTTGAGGAGCCTACCGGACAGGACACATAAAGCTAGTCCTGGTTGTTAAGACTCCAATATGTGGAAATCAACAAAGGATGACTCCAAAAGGGAGTTGGAAAATGGAAATGACATTTATTAATAGAGTATACATATATGTGGAGCTCTGGTAGCGTAGTGGTTAGGAGTTGGGCTGCTCACTTCAAAGTCAGCAGTTCAAAACTGCCAGCTGTTCCACAGGAGAAAGATGAGGCGTTCTGCTCCTGTAAAGAGTTACATCTTTGGAAACCCTGTGCTATGAGTCAGAACTGATTCCATGGCATAGCACCATCACCATCACATGTATAAGTGGAAATGAAACAGTATATCCCAAATTGTCACAATGTAGTATTTTATCTAGAAGGTTCCATGTAGCAGACAGATTCTAGAGAGTTCAGTGATAGTATGACTCCAGAAGAACCGCTAAAGAGAATGTTGTTGTTGATAGGTGCTGTGGCGTCAGCTCTGATTCATAGGGACCCTATCTAGGGTTTCAGAAGAGTGGCTGGTGAGTTTGAACCACTGACCCTTTGGTGCAAACTAACATTGCTTATCTTACAGCACCACACCACAATGGTAGAGAGAAATGGGTTGGTGGAGGAAATACTATTTGTAAACCTTTTTGGATAAAGTTAATGTTGAATGTTACTGTGTCTGCATCTTCTGCCACCTTTCATCCCCCCATGTAAGAACATAGATGTTTTGGGAGAACAGTGATGTGGTATATAATATACCCAATCTAAATAAAACAAGTATACCTGAAAGCATTAATATGGGCACTTAATGACAACTTAAAGTCACAGGAAGTTTATACCTATTCTACTATTTTTCTTAGGTTTATCTATGGCTGACAAAAAAATCTAGTACCTAATTAGGTTAAGTTGGAAGATAGTGAAAGAAGATAGTGGTAGGCAATCAAGATATTCTATAAAAAATGTTATCATAAGGAACAGCTTTAGATCAATATTTGGAAGAAGAGGATAAAGAGAAAGGAATCATTTATTAGATGCTTAAATTCCACTTGCTTTACATTTAAGCTTAATCCTTACAACCAAATTGTATTGTGGATATTATGCTTAAATTATATGCCTCCATTTGACTAAACCAAGACTGTCTCCACTTATTTGTGGTTGCAATAACTATACATTTTTAAGTAAGGTTATAAGAAACCACTAGAAAATCACATGTCAAGTGAATCTAATTTTCTTTTCTTTCTTTGTCTTTGAAAATAGGTTTGGCGGATTAGGAGACTGTCAAAGAAATAGCATTAAGTTAGGTAAATATTTGACCACATCTTGCTCAGTTTTTAAGATAAAATTTTGAATGTGAGTTTAATTATATCATGCTTAAGCTTAAGTGAATACTCAAACAGTGTTAATTGATAGGCCATTTTTAAAACTAGAGGAAGCAAGAAAGTTGACACAGTTCAATTCAAGGTTCGTTGTTCACAGTTTAAATGACGAAAAGGATATATGTATGAAATAAGCAAAGTGAGACAAACAGTTCTGTATGATACAGACAAATTAAAAAGGTGTCAGAAGTGAGGTATGCTGATGTGCCTTGCGTTTTGCAAAAAAATGTGTGGAGGTCATGTCTGACTTCCTCTGGCTTCACAGGGCAGAAAGAGAAACTCAAAATCAGCTCAAGACTGATTCCTATGAAGTGAAAGTCAGACTTGCCTCTACCCTACAACCTTCTTTAACCTATTCTGACACCAACCATCCCTTCCACAACACTTTCTGTTTCACATCTGGGTTCTAAATGCCATTGCAATGACTCTGCAGAACTCATAACAACACTCATGATTATGGGGTGTATTGGGAAATTGAACAGGGATCAGACACAACTCAGAATGCAGTAGTTTTCCAGTCAGGAATGCCTCTTGTCTGCCATACTGCAGCCATGCCACACTTTTGTCTTTGGTTTCTCAGCCATGTGGCCCCTTGGCCTCTGCCCTCCTTGGGCAAGTGTTACAGAGTTCTTTTACTTCATCTGTAAATGTCCAATAGGCAAGTCAGCCTTGTGCCCATAGGAACTCAGCTTTCCTCAGTTGATGGGAAGGGAACTCCACATCTGCTCGCTCTCTCCATGTTGCTGCCTCTGCCACAACCTCTGCTGTCACAGCTTTTCTAGGTATAGATCTCTCACTCCACTCATACTCTTCTTTATTAGTGATTCTGCGATAGTCTGTTCCTAGTTCTGAAATGACTAAAGCTCTAGCAGGATAGCAAAAGTAACCAATCCCAACGGTAGTCCTTTATACCTTATTTGCATAGCCCCACCCAATCACTTAAGAAAATGTTGGGTAGAAAAGCCATATCAAATAAATTAAGGTTACCACAGGTTTAGAGAGGCAGAGTAAAGTAGACAGATAACTAGAAATAGAAATAGTCCCTATAATGTGGGAATGACCTAGATGTAAAAGTAGTTTCAGAAAAGAGAAGATTGCAATCCAGGTGCCTATTGAAAAGGACACTGTGAACCTGGTCTTGATTGAGGCCATCAGTGTTGATAGCATTCCAATGTGGTGGGTGAGATGTGGCCACAAAAATTTTCATGCAGAGGTGGTATTCAGATTGAAGTTGGTGACATGTTAAGTATTGAACTTGTTTAACCATGATCCCAAACAACAGCTAAGCATAATGAAACTAGAATCTAACTCTTTCAGGTAAGTGGCCAACAATCAGGAAACCAAGATAAAAGTTCAGTTATATAAATGGTTAATTTCAGGAGTGCTTAGGGGTTCTATGAATCAGAATAAACTTGATGCTACACAACCCTATGATAACTTTTATGTGTGTATATATATATCAAGTTGTCAGTGGCTCCTGCTATAACAAACCCAGTGGGATAGACGTCTCAAGGTAGAGCTGAATAATGCAGAGAAGTTACCATGAGGTGCTGTGGGCAGAGTAGCCCAAGACTCTACTTATAGTTGAGGAGAAAAGCAAACATTTAAGATGTGTCAGATACAAGGTTTAAAGTAATGCCACTGAAGGGCAAAAGGATTTTGAGACTAGAAGCTAACAGATCAAGAAGCATTGTACAAAATAGTTGAGAACTGTAGTTTAGAAACTAATGGCCTGAACAATGTGAAGGTGTTCAAATCTGCAGGCAGAAAAAAAATGAAGTCCCATTTAAACTTATATAAAGGAAGGTGACTTGCATTAGTATCCAGTCTGGTCAAATTGTACTATGAACTGAGTATTTAACTTTCAATCTGAAAACTCTAGTAACTAAAGCTAGTGAGCTACACTGAAACAATGAAGATGAACTAAAAGAGGAGTTATTAGGTTCTTTGTTAAGAATTAAAAAAAAAAAAGAATTATAAGTTTACAAGTTTGGTGCAGTTTTCTGGACAAAGGTTTCTGTAAATTAGAGTAAAAAAAGGTTTTTAATTAACCACGTATTTAATATACTCTATATTGCACAATGCTAACTCTTGAAATGGTTGAACATTAACCATTTCCTTTTGGTACAGTGACTCTGTGTACTTCTTCCACATCTTCTTTTGATGCTTTCTGCATTATGCAATAATTTGCCCAGAGAATCTTTCTATAATGAAAGTCAAGGCTTGCATATATTCTTCAATTCCCCCAGCTTGAGAAATGCTGAGTGTGTTCTTCCCTTTTGGTTTTCTGACTCTAGACCTTTGCACATTTTGTTGTAATATTTGGCTTTGTCTTCTCGAGCTTACCTTTGAAATTTTCTATTCAGCTCTTGTACCTCCGCATTTCTTCTATTTGCTTTAGCATCTCTACACTGGAGAGCACATTTCAGTGTAAATTTTTACTAAAGATAATACAGTAACGGCTGCAAGCATACATTGATAGAGAACTTTCAGAAGTTCAAGCCAGATTCAGAAGAGGCTGTGGAACGAGGGGTATCATTGCTGATGTCCGATGGATCTTGGCTGAAAGCAGAGAATATCAGAAAGATGTTTACCTGTGCTTTATTGACTACACAAAGGCTTTTGATTGCGTGGATCATGACAAGCTATGGACAACATTGCGAAATATGAGTATTCCGGAACACTTAATTGTGCTCATGAGGAATCTGTGCATGGAACATGAGGCAGTTGTTTGTACAGAAAATGGGAACACTGAATGTTTTTAAATTAAGAAAAGTGTGTGACCGGGCTGTATTCTTTCACCATACTTATTCAACCTGTATAAATTTGGCATCAGGATTGGAGGAAGACTCTTTAACAACCTGTGGTATGCAGATGATGGAACCTTGCTTGCTGAAAGGGAAGAGGACTTAAAATATTTATTGATGAAGATCAAAGAGCACAGCCTTTGGTATAGATTGCATCTCAATGACAAGAAAACAAAACTGCTCACCACTGGACCAATAAACAACTGTCTTATCAACAGAGAAAATATTGAAGTTGTCAAGTACTTCATTCTTCGTGGATCAACTGTCAACACTCACGGAAGCAGCAGTCAAGAGATCAGATGACATATTGCATTAGGCAAATCTGTCCTACAAGACCTTTTTAAAGTGTTGAAGAGCAAAGATGTCAGCTTGAGAATTAAGGTGTGCCTGACCCAAGCCATGATATTTTCAGTAACTCATATGCATGTGAAAGCTGGACAGTGAATAAGGAAGACTGTAGAAGAATTGATGCTTTTGAGTTATGGTGTTGGAGGAGAATATTGAAAGTGCCATGGGCTGCCAAAGGAACCAATAGATCTGAGTTGGAAGAAGTGCAGTCAGAGTGCTCCTTGGAGGCCAGGATGGCCAAATTTTGTCTCTCATACTTCAGACATATTGTCCGGGGGACCAGTCACTGGAGAAGGATATCATGTTTGGTAAGGTGGAAGGTCAGAGAAAAAGAGGAAGACCCCAGCAAGATGAATTGACAAAGTGGCAACATCAATGGGCTCAAGTGTGGCAACAATTGTGAGTTTAGCGTAGGATAGGGCAATGTTTCGTTCTGTTGTGCACAGGGTCGCTATGAGTCGGTACTGACTCGATGACACCTAATAATAACAACAACAACATTTCACAATACACTTGAAGTAAAATGTACAATAATTTTTTAACTCTGTCAGATTAAGAAGGGAAATCAAGTGCAGGAAAGCAACAACCTCTAAATTCTGGATTTAAGACCATCCTTGAGGAGTTCTAGTCAATTCTGATGAATCCATTGTAAGAGGAGTTTTGATCATCTAAAATGCATTCAGGGGATGAGGACCAGGGTAGTAAGGAATATGCACATGAAGTCAGAGGAAGGATGGTTCAATATAACCTGGGGGAATGGGTCTACTCAGAGTAGACATGGTGGTGGTTGTGTGCCATGGACTCGGTTCCGACTCATAGCACCCCTGTATAGGCTTTCTGAGGCTGTAAATCTTTACAGGAGCAGAAAAGCTCATCTTTCTCCCACAGAACTGTTGGTAGTTTTGAACTGCTGACCATGAGATTAGCAGCAAGACTTATAAGCAGTATGTGACCAGAGCTCATGGCAGCAGTCTTCAAATATATGAATGGACTTTAGGTATCTGTGAGCAGAGATTAGATGTAGTCTGTATTCTTCCAAAGAATAGAATTCAGACCACCGAGTATAACTATCTTATAGACAGATAGAAGGCACTCAATAAACACTTTTGTATTACCAAGAAATATCTTCTTTAAAAATGATAATCTCAACACTGAGTTGTCATAGGAAAGTATTCCAATAGAGATGAGATGGCCATCTGTTAAGAAGCCCCATAGGATTGTCACATTCTGTGGGAATTTGTTACAAAAGTAAATAATTACGGTCTTGTTCAAAATTTACTTTCAACATTTACTCTTGTTTTGCTGGTATAAATCTAAACCCAAACCAAGATAACTATTGTGATCATAATGTGCTAGATTGTTGCTCGAATATGTTGAATTCTAATTTATAGAGATTTCATAACTCACTTTTCAGTAAAAGTATGTTGTGATGAATGCAAAGAGTCCTGATTTAGGAATTAGGAGACAGGCTTATCTTAATTATCAGTTGGGTGAAATTGGGAAAGTCACTCCATCTCTTTGAGGGTTTTTGTGTGTGTGTGTGTGTGTATAGGTTTTCATTCATAAAGTAAGGATAAAGGATAGTAAACCTATGCCAGTGGGTTCACCCATTCTTCAGGCATTCCCTTGGCAAACATTACATGTCAGGCTCTAGATTAATCTTTGAACATGCAAAGCAGTACCTGTCGACAAGGACTTCAGTATCTGGTAAAATTGCCAAAAGTAGTAAATGGAGTTAATGAGATGTATGTAGCAACACAGTGTTCATTGTAAGCCATTTTATTAATGTAAGGTGACATTATTTATGTCAAAGAACATTAATTAAGCACCGATAATGTCATAGACCTTGAACAGAACATAAAATTAAGCTATTGTAGGAAAGCAATAGTCTGACTTTGCTTCTAATTTTTCTTCGTTAAGTGTTTGTGTTTCTAAGCATAACTTCCTTGAAAACAAAGAAACTCTAAGAAACAATTAGAGTATCACGCCCACGCTGTGTACACTATTATTCATTAGCTTTCTCTCTTTTTCTATTATTTTAACAATACTCTACCTAAAGGAGAGAAACTGCTAGGAGGAAGTTTCAAGGAAGTTCCACACCTGCTACTTATTCAATGGCCGAAATTCAAAGCAAAATGCCAAATGCAACAGTGGATTTATTTTGAAGGTAAAACAAATAGAATTTTTTGATGGACTGAATAAGAGGTGTGAGAAAAATATAAGATTCAAGGATAATGCTAAAGATTTTAGCTTGAAAACTGAAAGCATAAGTTTGCCATTTTAAGATGGGAAGATTTCAGGGAGAGAAGTTTGGGAATCAGGGGTCGATTGCATACATAAATACAAATATACGTATAAAAGTATTCCTACAAAATCATAGAAACCTTTATTAAAAAAGATTTCAAAATGTGAAGCTATTGTTTCTTGATATAGCCTTCACCTCAAACTTTGGTACAGACACACAATGGAATACTACACAGCACTGAAGAATAATGATGCATCTGCAAAACACGGATGAATCTGGAAACATTATGCTGAATGAAATTGTTGTTGTTGTTAAGTGCTGTCGAGTCAGTTCTGACCAATAGCCACCCTGTATAGTGTTTCTGAAGAGGGGCTGGTGAGCTTGAACCACTGACCTTTTGGTTCAAACCGATTTTACAGTTCAGTGCATTAACCCAGAGTGCCACACCAGGACCACAAAACGACAATTGTCGTATGAGAACACTTGTAAAAAGTTAAGAAAAGAAACAGTCTAAAACGATTATGGAGGAAGGAGGGAGGATGGAAAATTATTCACGAGCTAGAGGGCAGACACACATTAACATATGTGACAAGGCAGACAATTTACAACAAGAGGGAGGTTAGCAAAGGAAAGATGGAGGTAGTGGAGAATACAAGAGTTAAAGGGAATAGAGGCAAATGCTACTAACTGTTGGTTCATTGTAATGAAGCAAAGTGTATGGTTTGTTAAATGTAAAACTGATGGTCTGCTCTGTCTTCATTCAATTCATAACAAAAAGTTTGAAAAAACCAGAGAAACTAGGAAGAAAAAATTGCAGAAAGTATGTGAAAACACTGATGTTGTTGTTGTTAGGTGCCATTGAATCGGTACCGACTCATAGCGACCTTATGCACAACAGAACAAAACACGGCCAGATCCTGGGCCAACTCACTACTGTTGCCACGCTTGACTCCATCGATGCTGCCACTTGGCAAATCCATCTTGTTGGGGGTCTTCCTCTCTTTCTCTGACCATCCACCTTAACAAACATGATATCCTTCTCCAGCGACTGGTCCCTCCTGACAATATGTCTAAAGTATGAGAGACAAAGTTTGGCCATATTGGCCTCTAAGGAGCACTCTGGCTGCACTTCTTCCAAAACAGATCTATTGGTTCCTTTGGCAGCCCATGGCACTTTCAGTATTCTCCTCCAACACTATAACGGATAGCTTTTGCTTTAAAGATCGGAAAAATAGGGTAATAGCAGGCAGGGCAAATCAAGGAATGGTTGCTTTTCTTCTGTTTGTTTTTTTCCTTCTGGCTTTATTTTAAGCATAGGAAAAATAACAGAATGTTTTACTGTTTGGGAAAATTACCCCCAAATGAAAGTTCTGCTATAGGTGAGGGGAAAATTTCTGGAGAGATATTCTTTAGTGGATGAGGAAGGAGGGAATTGACTTTACTTGGGTACATGGATAATTCCTCTCTAGCACTAGAATAGAGTAAAGCGATGGCGATACAGATGCTAGCAAGTGGGTAGGTGGTGATGGTAGGAAACTAAGAAGTTCTCTTCTGGATGCTTCCACTTTCTGTAAAGTAGGTCTTAAGATCATCATTGGGGATGGTGGACGGGACCATTTTCTGGGTGTCTCCTCCCTGTTTTCTGTTGTCGTCTCAGAGACCTTGTCTGTCTTTGATTACTTCACAGTTACAGTTATGGGGTTGGTGAATTTAAATGGTTTTCGGGACAACTTGTGCTATTCATATTGTTCCATTTTGTAGTGCACTGGAGAGCAATGAGTAATGTTTCCAACATACATTATGAAGCAGGATTTCTTTTTCACTGTTATTAAAATCAAACCCATTGTCATTGAGCTGATTTCAACTTAAGGCAAGGCCTTCCATTACAGAGCAGATCTGTGTTCCATGGGGCTTTCTTGGCCGCAAGATTTACAGAAGAAGATCATCAGGACGTTCTTCAGTGGCATTGCTGAGTGGATTCGAACCACCAACTCGTAAATTAGTAGTAGTTGAGGATAAACTGTTTGTCCCACCCAGAGACACCAATTAGTTTTCAGTGGCTAGTCTGTTACTTCAGTAAGATTCTTAAAAGATATTAGATTCTCTGGAGAAACATCTGGTAATCTACTTCCATAAATATTGCTGTTTTTAAGTGCCAGTGACTTATGGTGACCCTTTATAGGGTTCCCAAGGAGTGGCTGGTGGATTTGAATGACCAACATTGTGGTTAGCAGTTCAGTGCTGACCCTACAGTGCTATACCAGAACTCCATCATAAAGATTGTTGTTGATAAATGCTGTCGAGTCGGTTCCAACTCATAGTGATTCTGTATAGGGTTTACTAAGGAGCTCTGGTAGCGTAGTGGTTATGAGTTGGGCTGCTAACCTCAAGGTCAACTGTTGGAAACTAGAAGCTGTTCCACAGGAGAAAGATGAGGTTTTCTGCTCCCATAAAGATTTACAGCCTCAGAAACTCTCTACAGGGTCGCTATGAGTTGAAACCAATTCCACGGCACATAACCACCATCACCATAGGGTTTCTGAGGAACACTTGGTGAGTGTGAACCACTGACCTTTCAGTTCAATTTGACCTTGTGCTCCAGTGCTTCTCCTACAGTGCCACACCAGGATTCAGAGCCTAGAAAATACCATGGTGCAGTGGTACGCTGTCATGTGCGCCACTTTGAGTAGAAAATCGACTTGATGGTACTAAACAGCATTGTATGTCAAATTAGTGAGTTGACCTCTTTATCATTAAGCAGTGACCTTCTTTATCTATATAAAAAAAACCACACTAGACTCTACTGTAAGTGAAAATTATTAAAAGACAAGAGTTCATTGTTTATTATATATTTTGTGTTCAGATTTTAATATTTCAGGCAAGTCACTAGTTTTCAGTTAAAATTACAATTGTCTACATCTAAAGGAATAATTGGTGCACATTTCTATTTGGGACAAAAGGATAAAGGTCAGTGAAGGAATCTGATTAAAGAAATAATTACAGAGTACATTTCAGAATCTACTAGCTAGAACACAGCCAGACATGTCTCATAGTGCATTTCATTCTTTTATTGTCATCATGGAAGTCAATTTGTCACTACTCTGCTTATGAACTGGGAAATTATATAATGATCACCGATTCTCTGTGTACCGTGGTTGAGATGGATTATAGTGTCAAGACCAGGCCATTGTGGCTATGAGACTATCCAATGCTATTCAGACATTCCTAACTAACCTTTTTATTGTGGACAACTTTCTGCTTTTACTCAGCATATTTTCAGGGACTCCCACTAACTTGGTAATTTGCAATACTGATGAAGTCAGACTCCTGATTCAAGTACCTGTTCCACAATACCAAGTGGTGAATTTTTTTTTGAAGGTTTTACCCTAGTAATTTAATGTTGAAATTGAAGTGGTCCTTCTTACCCACAAAGAAGATGTATCTGCTATGGACAGGAGTTTGGAAAGAACCTGGAGTGAAGAAGGTAGGAGACTTTACACATCAGTGTTCAATGGGCATAAGCATTGACTGTCTTTGCAGGGAGCAGACAATGGTGGAAAGGGTGTTCTTACGAAGAAGGGCAAGTAGGGCAGAAATGCCCAGGGACAAAGCATCATTTCTTTCTGTGGACCACTGAGGTTCCCTCTCTCTGTTTCTCCATTGAGAAACTGTATCAGGCAGAGTCCAATCAGAAGTCAGAAACCACAATTGTTGTTAGCTGCCATTGAGTCAGTCCCCTATTCTTAGTGACCCATGCACAACAAAACAAGATACTGCCTAGTCCTGCACCTTCCCAATCGTTTACTGTAGACGGTATCATTGTGATCCATAGACTTTTCCCACAGGCTGATTTTCAGAAGCAGATTTGCCAGCATTTCCTTCCTAGTCTCTCTGTAATCTGGAACTGGAACCACCCTGAAAACTATTCAGTAATATTTAAAACACAGAACAAAAATTAAACCCACGGCCATCTAGTGGATTCTGACTCTTAATGAACCCACAGGAAAGAGAAGAACTGCCCCAGAGGGTTTCCAAGGCTGTAGATCTTTAGAGGCTGACTGAAGCAGAACCTTTTGGTTAGCAGCCAAACATTTTAACCACTGTCCAACCAGGGTTTCATAACAACATGTAGTTCTCCACTGGCAAATGGGTTGTGACTGCACATGATGTGAATGGATTGGGATCAAACCCAGAATGGAACCCAGGTCTCCCACATGGAAGGTAAGAATTCTGTTGCTGAACTACTACTGGGCATTTGACATAAAGAATTACCAGGAGATTTTAGTGATGGGACATTGGCTAATAAGGGCAAAAAAGAATGTGAACATACACAGGAATAGCAGCTACAAGGAACAGCCACCACCTCCAGGTTGAGATAGAACACCCAAGAAAAAGATCACCTTCTCCCAGAGTTGAGATTTAGTCCTTCATGCAGAGGACACAATCTTGGCTTCGTGATTGGAAGTTCATTATATTGCTGACCTTATAATCTTCCCTCTGGAATGCCAAGAAGGAAGATGGCAGAGATGCTGTGAAGTGCTGTGTCTTGGAATTCTACACCCTGCGAAATGAAGAGGATCTACAAAAAGGAGCCCCACCTACCACCCTGGTGTGGACCTCTAAAGAGATGTTCAGGAAAGGCGTTCCTGGGGAGGTGTTGAATGTGCATCACTCCCCTAGGAAACTGGCCAAGTGCACAGCATCTTAGAAGTCCATCACAGTTAAGTACCTGTCAAGGACATCCTGCTGTGACGTTTCCATGGTGATGTACTGGGGAATCTGCACACCAGAAGGTGTCACCAATTGCTGACTACAGTTATTGTTAATTGCCATTGAGTCAGTTCTGACTCACAGAGACCCTGTATAGGGTTTCCAAGGAGCGGCTGGTAACTTTGAACCACCAACTTTTCAGTTAACTGTCCAGTGATTATTCGACAGAGCCATTCTTTATAACTTATTCTTTATAGCTGGCCAGCAGGCACTGCTGTAAAGAACTGAACACAAGTTAAGCATACTGGAACCAACTGAAAAGAGAAACCTTTACCCCCCACTCCTATGGGTTGGAACCAACTTGATGGCACTTCACAACAACAACATGGTGTAGCACTGTAGGATAAGCACTCGACCACAATGTCAGTTTGAACGGCAAGGTTGGCTGTTCAAACTCATCAGCCATTCCTCCGAAACTTTATACAAGGTTGCTATGTTTCAGAACTGACTTGATGGCACTTAACAACAACAACAACAATGCCCCTCTACTGGAGTCCTGGTGTGGTACCATAGGATAAGCACTTGACTTCAAGTTTGGTTTGAACTGCAAGGTTGATGATTCAAATTCACCAGCTGCTCCTTGGAAAGCCTATATAAGGTGACTATGAGTCAGAACTGACTCAATGGCACACAACAACAACAACATGTCCCTCTACTGGCAATACCTAATATCGGGTCAGCTGGCAACAGACAGATATTGCAGAATTCAGCTCCATTATTGCAGAGCTTGGAAGGAAAAGGAGATTTGAGCATGGGAGGCAATAAATTGTTAACTGCCACTGCTCTAGAAGTCTCCCCAACACCTCTCATTCATACAACGAGCTGACTCTGTGCCCTTGCTTTCTGGAGAAATTCTATTTAAACTAAAGAGTTTGCTGCAAGGTGCCCTCTTTTGTGCTTAAAGCTTACAATGAAATTCAAAGTCTCTTAATGAAGAAAAAGACTTAGTGCCTAGCATAACATGCCCCGCACATAAAACAATTACAACTCTGTGCCAGGTGTCATTACTTTGGACAAGTCCTCACAGCAATACCTAGAGATTGATCTGAGGCTCTGGTAGAGAGCAGCAAGAAAGCAATTTAGAAAAGCAATAATAAAATGGATGGAGGCAGCCCAAGTCTATTCACAGGGAATTACCTTAAATATATTTGCCATTTTAGTTTTCTGGAGTGTTTCCTTTGTAATTACACAGAGTCCTCTAAGGAACCCTAGTTTCTTTATCAGCTCCTTCAAATTACATCTGTTGAAGACAAGGCAAATTGTTATTTAGGTCAGTGTAGTATTTATATTTATTTGTTTTCAGCTTTTATTTCTTAACAAACAATGTAAAGAGAAGACACTTAGCCTTAACACAGGAAAACTGACCTTTATCCTTTTTAATGGGATTCCCATGAATTGAAATCAAACCAGAACTGACAATTCTTTGCTAGTTAGTGCACAAGAGACAACTTTTTCAGGGGAGATTTGCTGATTTGTCATTTCTCAAACATAATCACATATACACAAAACACTACAGCTTTGGTAGTTACTCTTCTGGTCAGAGATCTGCATATGCAAATATTCACTGCAGAGATAAGTACCACAACTCAGGGACCATATTGCTCTGGAGTCAGATTCAACTCATGGCGACCCTATGTGTATCAGAATAGAAGTCTGCTCTTAGGGTTATCTTTCTCT
Organism: Chrysochloris asiatica; assembly: GCF_000296735.1. Taxonomy (NCBI): domain Eukaryota; kingdom Metazoa; phylum Chordata; class Mammalia; order Afrosoricida; family Chrysochloridae; genus Chrysochloris; species Chrysochloris asiatica. The sequence continues at coordinate 24,606,901 of NW_006408531.1, forward strand.
CTCTCTCTTTTTTTTTTTTAATGATTCATTGTGAATTATATGATAGTTTACATGGGAGAACATTGGTTTTACATTCATTCTATCGTATATCGTTTCATTGCCATGGTTACAATCCCTTCCATGCATCACCAACCAACCAGAGTATACCCTGAAAGCCTGCTCCCCACACTGTCCCTTCCCCCCCCCCCCCAGTCTTCAGCATACAGTCGCTCTCCCTCTCTGGATCTAAAGTTTCCAGCTGCTCCATAGCTCCACATCATTGTCTCTGCCTCCATCTGAGGTATCACTGCTTCTCTGGGTAGGGTCCCGCTCTCCGCTCTTCTCTGTTGATGGTCCTAGGGACCTCTGCTCCTACACTGGAAAGTTAATCACTCCCTTCCTTGCTATAAAATGTCTACCTTTACATTTCCAAGCCTCACAATCAGTCCTGATAACAATTATTCACTATTGTATCACAATTGATCCATCTGCATTTCATTTCATCAGCTCCACCTAGACAAATTGGATACTACTCACTGGAGATTCTGCCTTCCCCCTGGCCCTCTGGCTCTAGGTTCCCTCTTGAAAGTTTGTAAGCCAGTCACTTCTTGCCTTTGTAGCCCCCCATTTTAGGTAGCCAATGCCCAAGTTGCCCATACTTGTCTACTCTGTATGTGGAGGGGGTGGGAATGATTCTTGCTGTAAGGATTTGTTCCCTCTTTTGTGCTACTGCATCCATAGGTGTAGGTCAAGTTCATCAAATTGTATCATGCTGCAGACCGTGAAGGCCTGGTCAGAGGTTTGAGGCCCTATAGGCCCGAGTGTAACAGATCTAGCCACCTGGCAGTTAATAGCAAATTATTTTTCATCTTAATATCCAGTTATGTTTTATTAAATGCAGACATGAAGCCCTTGATATCCACAGATAAATGTAATATTTTCCTAAAAGTCAAGACTGTAAAATTCCAAACAGGCAAAGTTCTTCCCTCAGAGAATTCATTCAAGGTAAATTGGGTGGTTCCCTGATCTGTTCCAAGGACAATAAGAATGCCCTCCCTAAAGTGTTTCTAGGTGCTGCCTATTCACCCAGGCGCCTCTTTTCCTGAAGAACCTGGGCTGGGCAGCTGACACAATAGGAATCCTCCCTTTCCTCCCCCCATTTGAGACTAGGTGCTAAAAGGTATGTTAATTAAGCTTGAGAAACCAAGTTGCGGTGGTGAGATTCGAACCTGCAATGTATGATGTAAAGTTGCCTGAATGTCTGGAAAAGTAAGATTGACAGCTGTACCTTGTCTTGGTCCCTCCTAGCTTTGTGTATAGTACCTCCCATAAATAAAAGGAAGGTGCAGAACGAATCCAGGTACATTACGACTGGCAAAGCGTGCGTTACAGCATGCAGGGGGCATAGTCCAGCCTTGCAACCATACTGCCTGTTTAGCTAAGATGTTTACTATGCAGGATATTACAGCCTTCATGGCTGAGATGTTTGCAATGCAGGATCTGCCTGATGCCAGTCCAGCATTCACTCTGGTTTCGGAGTGTCTCTTTGTCTCTCTCTTTGCGTCACTGTGTCTCTTTTGCTATCTCTATCGCCGTCAGGTATCTCCACCTCGTGAACCGAACCCCTATGTCGAGGCAAGTCCCCGATAGTATCAGATTACTCTTTTTTTCCTCTTCTTTTTTCTTCTGGTTGAGCTCTGATCATCCAGTCATTGAAGCCAGGTCAAGTGGGTATTATCTGCAAGTGTGGGTGTTCTTGTGCATATGCCCTTTCTTCTTATCAGCTGGATGCTTCACTCTACACTCTAGTCCTCTGTGGCTATATCACTGATCTGGGTCCAGGAGTCCCCAGGTCTTGCCACACTGCTGGCCAACCAGGTCTTGACCTGGGTTCACAGAAGTCTAATTAACATTGTAGGGCTTAGCTCTCCGCTTCATTGCTGTTTTTCCCTCTCTTACCCTTATCGGTGATGAGCATGGTCACCTATCACAGCGTGTATTCCCATTGAGTCTTAGTCTTGGAAGGGGGTTTGTACTGAGGGGACCCGGCCACTTGCCTTGATGTTTCCTGGGCAAGCATCTTGTTTGTTCTTGTAGTAACAGCCAGTCTGCCTCTATTGTTTTGTATTTTTCCTGTAGGTCTTTCTTTCAAGAAGTATCTTCTGTTCTTCTGGCCGCTCCAGGCTGGTCTGCTCGACCTTTGAAGTAGAAATTTCCCATCTCTGGAAATCTGGATGTGGTTCAGGTTTCTACCTATAGTCTTATGTATTGCAGAGGCTCCGCAGGAAGCCTCCTTCACTGGGCACATTGTAGCCCCATTTTAGGTATTCCAATCAGTTATAGGCAGAAGATGGACTTACAAGCTTTCTATGGTGATGTTTCTGGCTATTCCTTTCTCTCCCCCTCTGGTGTCTATTTTATAATATAATGCACGTAAAACCAAGATTCAAAAGACAGCCAAGCATCTTAACATTATTCCCTCCTTTCCCCCATTCCAACCATGTCTCAATCTCTGTATCCCAGAGCTCTGTTGTTCCAAGGTTGTGCATACATCACTATTTACCTCTGTCCCACTTAGCTCATTCAGACCTGCCTAATTGTTCTCCCATTCCCCTCTCCCTTCTTGTATATTGCCCCCCTCCCCAAACTATCCGGTGTCTAATCCCTGCCCTGTGCTCCACCTTCCCCTCCTTCCCCTCACCCACCCCCAACATCCCAGCAGTCAACAAAGAATCCCCCCACCCCCCCAGACCCCTTTAGTATGGGTTCCTTTTCTTACTCTTTTACAGTAGTGGTCCTATGCAGTATTTCTCTTTTTGTGACTGACTAATTTCATTCAACATAATGTCCTCAAGGTTCATCCATGTTATGTGGTGGCTTGCAGCTTCCTTGTTATTCTTCAAGGTAGCATAATATTTCATGTGTGCTCTCTCTCTTTTTTAAAAACTTTTTAATTTTAGTTTGGAATAAAGTTTACAGAGAAAATGAGTTTACCATTCAACAATTTATACACATTTTGCTTCTTGACATTGGTTGTAATTCCCAATGTATAGTTCTCTTTGAACTTTCTTCCTGTGTTTCCTTTCATTCTTCTTTCTGTCCTTTTCTGTCTTCTGAGCTTTGTTTTTTAGTAAATGCTACCCTTTTTGTCTCCAATGTTTGACTGAGCTGAGGAGTACATTTCTCCCTGGAATTATGATTTACTTTATAAACTATTGTTGGACTGAAAGTTGATCCTGGGGACAGATTCAGTTCCAGGCTTGAAGGATCTCTAAGGACCACAGTTTTGGGGGCAGGGGTTCTACTAGTCTTTCTCAGACAAGTAAGTTTGGTCTTTTTTCTCCGTAATGTTTTCAAAGACTGAGTTTTCGTAAGTATTTAACCAGGCTTTTCTTTTGAGGAATCAAACCTCTGAACTTTGTTTCACAGTTGAGCAAGTTAACCATTAAACCACCATTTCATAGCTAAGCCTCACAGAAAGGCTCATAAGAAGACTATGTCAGAGCTGGAACTGATAGTTACATATGCGTTGGAATTCTTTGGCTTATATACAATGATTGACTTGTTTGGCATCCTTCCTACTGCTTCTAAAGAGAATGAAGAAGATAATCCAGAATCAAGGAAGAAGAGGCAATTTCTTCTTTCCTTAGAAGGAACTTTGGCTAGCATCTTTCAAACATGAAATAAGATCCAATAGGAAACTATTCAAAATATTAACATAAAGTGAAGGGCAATCAGTAGTCTTTAGTGCCTAGAAGTGTCAAGTAAGCACCAGCAGGGCCCTGGGAAGTCAACTTCTCCTATATAAATAAGTGAAGTTTAAAATGAAAGAACAATTTGGGATGGAGAAGGAGGTCTTTGAGTTGAGGAAGGGATGCCCAAAGTAAAGATACCAAATATAAAATGCTGGTTGGATTTTAAGTCATTTTTTTCTTAAGGGTAATTATATAAAAGGATTTTTTTTTAATAGAGCTTAAATATACACAAAGGAAACCTTAAAGTTTTAGAAAAAGTCAGTGAATAAAAGAGTCAAGGATTCTGCACCTGTTAGATTCGTCTCTAGGGAGAGATTTCATGTAATAGAAACGATAGACTCAGATATCCAATGGGATAGTACTGTGTCTCTCAAGAGCTTTGCAGAGATGAGTAATTTGATACTATATCCCTTATATTTTCTTTTGCTAGATATTAGAGTGCTTACTTTAAAAAGAAACTCATTGTATGCAAGACTTTTGAAATAATAATAACTACTATTATTATTGTTATTTAGCATAAAATGACAGGATGGCTTCAGGGACTAATAATTGACTGAATTACTTTTATGATTGTTTGGTAGAAAGAGTCCCTTGTTAGCAGTGACCAAAGTTCATTACTATTGGACAGATGTACAATAGGCCATTGTATTTATGTTTCCGTTGACTCAAGTCTGAAACAGGAAGAATTTTCTGCCTTAAGAGCCTTCTCTCCCAGATCCTTAACTTTTCCATAATTGTTTGATTTCCCTCGTTACCTCTAATTTTTGTTGTTTACTGAAGTCCTGCTGTGCTATCATTACATGTGCCATGAAACTTGATCACTTAGCAGAGTTGGTTATAACATACCCAGCATTAAGAGAGGGCAGAGAATCAGAAATGTGTAGAATCAGCTTCTCCTACTGCATAAGTTGCTCCCCCGAAGGGAGTCCGGCTCATTGGGATCCAGTAATAATTCAGGCCACTAGGGTGCCACTTCATGAATTACTATTTCTTCAGGATAAGCTTTTCTCTTCAGTTGAAATTTACTTGGTTGCCAGTGTTGACTATTGGCAATATCTAAAAAGTGAGAAAGTGAGTCAAGGATCGGGAAATAATAGAAGCTGAATTTGGAGCTTGAAATAGCTTAGGACAGCACTGTTGACTGTAAAACGTGGTCTTCTGAGTGTAGTTATGTTGGATGTTTTATCCACCCATCCATCTGTTCACCCAGATGGCAGAAAAACTATTTAAAAACACCCCAAAATTTGGGCATTAAATGGGGAACGTTGTAAGATTAAATGTGAAACAAATGCATATAAATCCTAAATTTAGGTTTAAAAATTAATTATACAATTACAGAAGGTAGGATTCTTACCTTGAGCGCATCTGTTTGAAAAATAGACATGTGATTAAAAGCCCAACACCAGCCAATAGCTACTGAAGCACCTGTGATCATGTTAACAGTAAGAATGTGTATCTCAATGGTCTAAAAGTCATGTTTGCCTTGTTGATGTTTGACCCACATCAATTAATCTTGTTCTGAATCCTACATTTATGCAACTAGTTTTGTGCTTGCTTGCTAATCAACATTTCCATTTTGGTTTTTGGCGTGTGTGTGTGGGGGGTTGGGGACCAGTATTTGCTTCACAACTGCCTTTCATTGTGATAAGAGCATTTGGCATTGGAGTTAATGAATGGTGTACATGGGTTAACCAGCTGCTTCTTAACTTCTACCCCCAAACCAAAAACCAAAAAACCCAAACTCACTGTCATGGAGTTGATTCTGACTCATAGTGATGGTATATGTAGGATCTCTGAGATCTTTACAGGAGCAGACAGTTGTGGGTTTGAACCACTGACCTTGTAGTTAACAGTCCAGTGCTTATTCAACAGCACCACCAGGACTCTTTCTGACTACAAAAAGATCACAATATTTACCAATGTAAAGCAGCAGTGGCTCAGTGGGATAAGATTTGGACAAGTCAGAGGTTCAAACCCACAAGCTGCTTTTTGGGAGAAAGATGAGCTTCCTTCTCCCTTAAAGATGTACAGTCTTGAAAACCTTAGGGAACGATTCTACGGTGTCCTCTGTCCTATAGGGTCACTATGAGTCAGAATCTACTGGAGAAGAGTGGGTGTATATATACATCCCACATGAATTTAGAGACCATCTGAAGAACAGATTTGATACATTAAACACTAAAGATCGAAGACCAGAAGAGTTGTGGGATGACATCAAGAACATCATACATGAGGAAAGCAAAAAATCATTGAGAAGACAAGAAAGAAGGAAAAGGTCAAAACTGATGTCAGAAGAGACACTGAAACTTGCTCTCCAGCATAGAGATGCTAAAGCAAATGGAAGAAATAAGGAGGTACAAGAGCTAAACACAAAATTTCAAAGATCAGCTCGAGAAGATAAAACCAAATTATACAACAAAATGTGCAAACATCTGGAATCAGAAAACCAAAAAGGATGAACATGCTCAGCATTTCTTAAGCTGGGGGAACTGAAGAAAAAATTCAGGCCTCGACTTTTGTTATTGAAACATTCTCTGGGCAAATTACTGAAGGATGCAGAAAGCATCAAGAGAAGATGGAAGGAATATACAGAGTCACTATACCAAAAGGAAATGGTTAATGTTCAGCTGTTTCAAGAGGTAACATATGATCCAGAGCCAATGATACTGAAAGAGGAAGTCCAAGGTGCATTGAAGGAATTGGCAAAGAACAAGGCACCAGGAATTGATGGAATAAAAATCAAAATCTTTCAAGAAAGTGAGGCGGCACAGGAGACACACTAATCTCTGCCAAGAAATTTGGAAGACAACTATCTGGCCAACTGATTGGAAGAGATCCGTATTTGTGCCCATTCCAAAGAGAGGTGACCCAAGGGAATGTGGAAATCATCAGACAATCTCTTTGATATCCTATGCAAGTAAAGTTTTGCTAAAGTTAATACAGAAATGGCTACAATCATACATTAACAGAAATTCCAGAAGTTCAAGCTGGTTTCAGAAGAGGCCGTGGAATGAGGGATATCATTGCTGATGGATCGTGGCTGAAAGCAGAGAATATCAGAAAGATGTTTACCTATGCTTTATTGACTATGCAAAAGCTTTTGGTTGTGTGGATCATGACAAGCTACGGAAATATGAGTATTCCAAACACTTAATTATGCTCATGAGGAATCTGTACCTGGACCAAGAAGCAGTTGTTCAAACAGAACATGGGAACACTGAATGTTTTAAAATTAAGAAAGGTGTACGACAAGGTTATTTTCTTTCACCATACTTATTCAACCTGTATGCTGAGCAAATAATCTGAGAAGCTGGGTTGATGAAGAAAAAACGTGGCATCAAGATTAGAGGAAGACTCGTTAACAACCACCTGTGATATGCAGATGATACAACCTTGTTGTTGTAAGTGAAGATGACTTAAAACATTTACTGATGAAGATCAAAGAGCACAACCTTTGGTATGGATTACATCTCAGTGTAAAGAAAACAAAAATCCTCTTCACTGGACCAGTAAACAACATTCTTCTATCAATGGAGAAAAGATTGAAGTTGTCAAAGACTTCATTTTTCTTGGATTAACTGTCAACACTCACGGAAGCAATAGTCAAGAAATCAAACAACGTATTGCATTAGGCAAATCTGCTGCACAAGACCTTTTTAAAGTGTTGAAGAGCAAAGATGTCAGCTTGAGGACTAAGGTCTGCCTGACCCAACCATGGTATTTTCAGTAACCTCATATGCATGTGAAAGCTGGACAGTGAATAAGGAAGACCGTAGAAGAATTGATGCTTTTGAGTTATTGTGTTGGAGGAAAGTACTGAAGGTGCCATGGACTGTCAAAAGAACCAAGAGATCCATTTTGGAAGAAGTGCAGCCAAAGTGCTCCTTGGAGGCCAAGATGATCAAACTTCGTCTCTCATACTTTGGAAATATTGTCAGGTGGGACCAGTCACTGGAGAAGGATATCATGTTTAATTATGTCGAGGGTCAGAAAAAAAGAGGAAGATCCCCAATGAGATGGATTGACCAAGTGGAAGCATTGATAGACTCAAGCGTGGCAACAGTAGTGAGGTTGGCCCATGATCGGGCAGTGTTTCTTTCTGCTGTGCGTAAGGTCTCTATGGGTCGGTACCGATTCGATGGCACCTAACAGCAACAAGAAGCATCAACTTATGGAAGCAGCAGTCAAGAAACCAAATTATGTATAGTTTAGGAAAATTTACAGCACAAGACCTCTTTAAAGTGTTGAAGAGCAAAGATGTCAGTTTGAGGACTAAGGTGCACCTCATCAAAGCCAGGGTATTTTTCAATAACCTCATATGAATGCGAAAGTTGGACAGTGAATAAGGAAGACCGTAGAAGAATTCTTGCATTTGAGCATTGGAGGAGAATAATAGAAGTACCATGGACTGCCAAAAAAACAAACCAATCTGTGTTGAAAGATGTACAGCCAGAATGCTCCCTGGAAGCCAGGATGACCAGACTTTGTCTCTTATACTTGGGACATATTGTCAGCAGGGACCATTCCCTAGAAAAGGATATCATCTTTGGTAAAGTACAGTGTCAGAGTAAAAGAGGAAGATGCCCAACAAGACAGACTGGCACAGTGGCAGTAACATTGGGCTCAAATATAGCAATAACTGTGAATTTGGAGCAGGACTGGGCAGTGTTTTATTCTGCTGTGTTTAATTCTAGGGTTGCTATGAGTCAATACCAACTCTCTGACCTCTAATGACGAAAAAATCCTTACAGGAGCAGAAAACTCGTGTTTCTCCTGTATATTGATTGGTGGATTCATATCGCTGATTTTGTGATTATGAACCCATTGCGTAATCCACTACATCATCACCAGGGATCCTTTGGAAACCCTACACAGGGTTACTATTTACTATAGATTGACATCGACTCCATGGCACTTAGCAACAACAACAAATATATGTGAGTGTACTATGTAATCATTGTAATGCTATATTACTAACAACATATTGTAATTATACAGATAATTAATAAGAACAATAGTATTGGTAAGTGCCTTTGAGTCAATTCCCACATGTAACGTCCCTGTCTAGGGTTTTTGAGGAGCAACTGGTGGGTTGAACTGCCAACCTGTGGTTAGCAGTCCAGTAGTTATCCTAAGCACCTCACCAGAATTCCACAGCTACATATACATAATGCTACTAAATTTTCTCATATTCATTTGCTACCAGGGGATGATATTGAGTCTGTACACCTGGTATGCAGTACAGCACCAGGAGAGTCTTCTCTTTCTAAAAGCAAACAGGACACTGCCCCCATGGAAATGCCTGTGTAACCCAAGGCGCATTTCGTCATGATAAAATATCAAGATTCTCATCATGATAACAAAGATTGCTATTATTGTTGTTAGGCTCCGTGGTGTTGATTTTGACTCATAGTCACCCATGTAGGGGTTCCGAGGCTGTAAATCTTTTGTGGAAACAGAGAGATTAATCTTTCTTCTGAGAAGCAACTGGTAGGTTTGAACCACCAAGCTTGTTTGCAGGCCAGTTCTTTCCGATGGATAGACCTCACTCCAAATACTACAGAATACGAAATACACAAGACTACCCTGAGGTTGTTAGAAAACACAATTTGGGGTGCATTGCCACTCAAGGCATTACTGATGATAGAGCAACCTAGAATGGATTCAAACACAAGCATTGTAAATGTTTAGCAATATAAAATAAATTGAATTTAAAAAAGAAGACGAGGGTATTAATTTTTTTAATAACAGGAAGGTGTGCAAAGAAAAAAATAGAAATTAAAAAAAAACATTAAAGTGAAGGTCAATAGATGTAATAAAAGGCAAACAACTCCATTCAAAAGAGAATTTGAGAAATGCAGCTTAGAAGTGAAGAAATCAGAAAGAGATAAAAGGATAGAACACATAGAAGCATATTTACCATATTGACTGAATTAATAACAATTAAGCTTCTGATTGTATGCGTCCAAGAGGATGGAAAGGATTGAAATTAATGTTTTAAAGAATTTTTTCCAAATGAAATTTATAGTTTGTTGTATATGCATGATAGGTAAAAGAATAAAAATAATTAAATATGACTAGCAAACCAATAGAGATAAAGGGGGGAAGAATTATTTATTCAATTTAATGAAGGAATAGAGGGAGAAAATAGGTCAAATTGAAGCCCCTGGGATGGGCAGAGCAGATTATGTTTACAAATGAGATGAGTAAGTCTCAAAAAGTTCAAACGACTTGAGCTGAAATCAGATGTCTAAGTGGTGGAAACCAAACTCTGGCTGATCTTTTTCTAGGTACATTATTTTTCTTTCTTACTAGTCTACAATGTCCCTTTTCATTTATAAGAGAAAACCTCTCTACAGTATCACTAACAGATTATTTATCTTTAAATGCTCTCAAATAACTCTCATAGCAAACATTTCCATCCAATTATATAATTTATTTCCTGTGTGATCATTTAAGCTCAGACTCATTATGGTCCACACAGTCATCTGAATGCTGCATGTGAGACAAGAGTGTTGTCTAAGACCCTTGTACCCTGTGTTGTTCTTGTTAGGTGCTATTGAGTTGGTTCTATCCCATGGAGACTCTATACACAACAAAACAAGACAAAGCCAGGGCCTGTGTGATTCTCGCAATTGTTATGTTTGAGACCACTGTTGTTAGTCCATCTCATTGGGGGTCTTCCTCTTTTTTACTGATCCTCCACTTTTCCAAGCATGATGTCCTTCTCCAGGGACTAGTCCTTCATGTAAGTATGCCCAAAAAACAAAAGACAATATTAAGAAATCAAGCAATGTATTACATTGGGTATATCTGCTGCCAAAGACCCTTTAAACTGTAAAAGAGCAAAGATGTCACTCTGAGGACTAAGAAATGCCTGACATACGCCATATTGTTTTCAGTTGCCTCATACTCATGTGAACGTTGAGCAAGTAATAAGGAAGACCATAGCAGAATTGATGTATTTGAATTATGGTGTTGGTAAAGAGTATTGAAAGTACCATGGACCACTAGAAAAACAAATCTGTCTTAGAAGCCAGAAAGTTTCTTAGACGTGAGGACAATCAGACTTTGTCTCTTGTTACCCATACCTGTCCCAAACGGACACAACCATTCTCATAGTCTTTTAGTACTGCTCATTTACATAAAACAAGAAGGAATATGGTGTTGTTGTTAGGTGCCGTTGAGTTAGTTCCAACCCATAGAGACCCTATGTACAACAGAACGAAGCACTGCCTGGTCCTACGTTATCTTCACAAGTGCTGCTATACTAGAGCACATTATTGCTGTCACTGTGCCAATTCATCTTGTTGGGTGTCTCCCTCTTTTTCACTGACCCTCCACTTTACCATGCATGATGTCCTTCTCCAGGGACTGGTACCTCCTGATAATATGTCTGATGTATGAGAGACAAAGTCTGGCTATCTTGCCTTCTAAGGTGCACTCTGGTTGTACTTCTTCCAACATGGATTTGTTTGTTCTTCTGGCAGTCCATGGTACTTTTAATATGCTTCTCTAAAACCATAACTCAAATGCATAAATTCTTCTTGATCTTTCGTAATCATTGTCCAGCTTTCACATGCATATGAGGTTATTGAAAATACCATGGCTTGGGTCAGACACAACTGAGTCCTCAAGCTGATGTCTTTGCTCTTCAACACTTTAAAAAGGTCTTGTGCAGCAGATTTGCCTAATCGTTTGATTTCTTGACTGCAATTTCCATGAATGTCGTTGGTGGATCAAGCAAAATGAAGTCTTTGACAAAGTTAATCTTTTCTCTGTTTAGCATTTATTGGTGAAGTAGTAAGGATTTTTGTAATATAAATGTTGCAAATTAAGTCCTACACTTATAAACTCCATTATATTATTTCTTTGTGAAGTTTCCCAAGGACATTTTTTTGGTTGGATTTTGTAGCCATATTGGAGTTTTCTAGGAAAGGAGTCCCCACCTAGAACCTCAGTGATCTTTTCTAGAAAGTACTTAACCTGTGGAACCATCTCAGTAGCTTCACTCTCTGCAGCTACATTATCTTCAAGGGTCCTGATGAGCTTTGTGTATTGAGGGAGTGAGGACTTTGATAAGCAGCTATTTGCATTTTACTTAATTAAAATATTTTATATTATATTTGATATTTTTGCTTTCCATCTTAATGGTTTATCTAGTTTGTTTTTATTCTACTCTATTAAGTGTACAAAGAAGCCCTGGTAATGTAGTAGATTACACATTGAACTAACCAAAAGGTCAACAGTTCAAGTCTACCAAGCTCTCTGCAGGAGAAAGATGAGACTTCATACTCCTGTAAAGATTTATAGCTTCAGAAACCCTCTACAGGGTTGTTAAGAGTAAAAAACGGACTCAAAGGCACACCACCACCACCACCATTTAGGGTGTAAGACTATTACTTATTGAGAGTGGTTCATTTTAATTGAATTATTTAAGCTCTAGAAATTTGGAAACAGTTTGCCTTTCTTCAATTTCCAAGTCAGGATCTGGCTGAGAGTACCTGGGTAACCTAGTCTGATTAGTTAATGATCTCTGGTTAGTGGGGCTGCAGATCTCTGTGAACTAGTACTTTTTTTGTTCAGTGGGCCAGTATCTTTTAACAGAGTCATGATGGTGCACAGGTTCAATAACTTATGATTTTTATTTTATTTGACTCATTTGGTTAGAGAGGCAGTGTTCTATTTCAAGGCATTGGGCTTGCACAAAATAATTTCTGTGAAACGATTTCTATAAAACTGTGAAATGTTTATCTACGTATGCTCTTTTTCGTTTCTTGCTCTCCATTCATTGCACAAATCATTTCTTTCCGCCCCCACTCCAGAAAAACAGCTCTTTACAAGATGATTGTAACCTTTGTTGTTTGCTAAAGACTCTCTTCTGCCATTATATTTAACCTTCCCTGCATCTTAAGAGACTCTCTCTCCTTTCTTTCCTGACACCAGATTTTCCTAAAATTCTCATTGTTTGCTCCTTCTCATCTTTTTTGTTGATAATCACTTCCTCCATGTGCAACTTCTAAACATGGTGGTTATTCAAATCCCATCCTGGGAGTTTTTCTCTTTATCTATACTCTCTCCTTAGGAGATCTTATGGATTTCGATGGATTCTTGTATCCTTTCCTCCAAAATTACATTTCTAGCCCAGATTTTTCCTTTAAGTGTCAAATTCACACATCCAACTGCCTACTTGACACATCTCCGTGATGCTTCACATCTCAAACTAAAGATGTTCAAAAAGGAAAACTAGTTCTTTCCCTCACCCATCACAGATACTATTAGAAACCTCTGCAACTCTGCTTATCTTATATTTCTTGCAGGCAGAACTTCTGTTTTATTTATTATTTGCAACTTTCTCACATGATTCCAAGAAAGTGGGCTGTATCATATTTCTCAGAGTCCTGGTGTGGCACTGTGGGCTAATGCATCAGACTGCAAAGTCATTTGAACTGCAAGGTTGGTGGTTCAAGCTCACCAGCTGCTTCTTGGAAACCCTATAGAGGGTTGCTATGGGTCGGAATTGACTCAAAGGCAGTTAACAACAATAACATCATATTTCTCAGAAATAAATTTAAGACAGTATTTGGATTCCTTTCACTTCACACACAATTGGTTTGGGGTGGTCAGTACCTGGCCAGTGGCACCCGAATAGAGTTTGTTAGGGGGTTCTAGGAAATTGTTTTTGTCACCTGAGGAGAGTCTGGTCAACATGGTCACTTTCGCCTCCAGGTTTGATGCGATGCCTGAAATCACTGCAGCAACTGTGCCTGAGAAGATCTAATCCATGAAGAGGACAGAGTTCAGAGGACAATATAGAAGTATGGCACTTGGTGCCATACAGTGGTGTCGCTAGTCAGGTGAAGAAGTATGGGCTGATGACAGCGTTAGACAGAGTGGTACCAAAATGACTGTCTATAAAAATCTGGTGCAGTGTTTCAGCAGAAATTAGAATTTTTATACAAAATAGCTATGCTGTTGCTGTTAAGTCCTATAGTTGATTCTGACTCATAGTGACTCTGTACAGGGTTTCTTAGGAAGAGTTAGTGGATTTGAACAGTCATCCTTGTGATTTACAGTCTAGTGCTTATCCTACAGCACCATACCAGTAGTCTACTAATAGTTATAAGTATTTTTTTTAAAATATAGATTTAAGTATGTTTAAGAAGTTAGTAATAACAATAAAGATATGTTTCATAAGCCTAGCTTACATGTATCAATATACTTACATGGCTAAAACTCTATACTAATTTCCTTTTTGAATCTTCTAATGTTCTCCCGTCAGATCTGTCCATATTACCCAATTACAATGGTACTTCAAATCATGTGATTGTGCCTGCACTTGCTACAAGAACACGCTGTTGATTTGGTTGTTGCTGGTGTTTTTATAATTATTGAATTTGTCAAATGTCTGGTGCTTTAGCTATAATTTGTGATAATTACTATTTGTGAACCTATATAAAAACTTTTGATGAATAAAGTAGTAAACAGAGGAAAACAATGAGAAAAACACAAAATGGATTTCACTCAGTTACTATTAGTTTTCTAATTCAATATAGAAAGTTTGTATAAAACATTGTTTTTAATTGTTGTTAGGTGCCTTAGAGTTGTCTCCAACTCTTAGTGATCCCCTTAAAGGGTTTCCGAGGCTGAAATTTTTTACCAGAGCAGAAAAAGCATCATCTTTCTCTTGAGGAATAGCTGGTGAGTTTGAACTACTGATCTGTGGTTAGAAGTCCAATGCTCAACCTATAGTGCCACCAGCACTCTTAATTTTGTTGTTGTTGTTCTTAAGTACCCTCGAGTTGTTTCCAACTCATAACGACTCTGTATAGGGTTTCTGAGGAGCAACTGGTGAGTTTAAACCTCCTACCTTGTGGTTCAAACTGACCGTGCAGTCCAACGCATTATTGTTAGTAAAGTCTAAGGCATATCACATTTAATCAATTGACAATTATACTTGTTACATGTTATTCTCTGATTAAAACTGATAATAAACATCGCTAAGGATCCTGTGTGATCTCGTACAGGGCGAGATCTATGGGGAGATGACAGCCTGAGTTACTGCACTGGGTGATACCAACCCAATTGGACACAACTGACTTCAGCCCTTCTATGTACCTCTTGTCATGTCAAATAATGCATTTTAATACGATTTCAGGAAAATTAAGTCTGTGCTATCTATTAACCATCCTCATTTTCACCTTCCATTTCCCAGTCTTCCATAGTCAACTAAATGGCATCATCATCAACCTGGTCACTCTAGCTAGAAATCTAAGTTTTATCCTTGATTACTCTCTCTCAGTCTACTCCCTCTACCCCTCCAAGTCCATTTACAAGTTCAGCTGCTTCCTCAAACTATTCTTTAATTTACTTTGTTCTCTCTGTTTCTACAAACACATCCTTGTCCTGCTCACCATGATCTCTTGGCCAGGATTATCGTGGGATCCTGTTTATCTACCTTTGTTATTTTTAGGTACCAACCAATGGCTCTGACTGATAGTGACCCTATGCACAGCAGAACAAAACACTCTCCAGTCCTGCGCCATCCTCATCATTGTTTTGGTTGAACCTGTTGCTGCTGCCACTGTGTTAATTCATCTCATTGGGGGTCTTACTCTTTTTCACTGGCCTTCCACTTTATGAAGCATGATGTCCTTCTCCAGGGCCTGGTCCCTACTAACAATATGTCCTTAAATATAAGAGATGAGGTCTGGCCATCTTGGCTTTACTTCTTTCAAAACGATTTGTTTGTTTTTCTGGCAGTCCACTGTCCTTTTAATATACTTCTCCAACATCATTGCTCAAATATACCAATTCTTCTATAGTCTTCCTTATTCACTGTCCAACTTTCACATGCATATGAGATGATTAAAAATGCCATGACTTGGATAAGTCTTCCCTTAGTCCTCAGATTGGCATCTGTGCTCTTGAATACTAAAGAGGTCTTGTGCAGCAGATTTGCCTAATGTAATGCCCCGTTTGAGTCTTTACTGCTACTTCCATGAGTTTTGATAGTGGATCCAAGCAAAATGAAATGTTTGACAACTTCATTTTTATCTCTATTTATCATGATGCTTTTTATTGGTCCAGTGGTAAGGATTTTTGTTTTCTTTACATTGAAGTGCAACCCGTACCAAAGATTGTTAATTAGTCTTCCTCCAATCCTGATGCCACATTCTTCTTCCTATAATCCAGCTTCTCAGATTATGTGAATCAGCATACAGATTGAATAAGTATGGTGAATGACTACAATCCTAGTGCATAGCTTTCCTGACTTTAAGCCATTCAGTGTTCCCTTGTTCTGTTAGAATGACTGACGGCCTGTTGGTCTATGTACAGGCTCCTCATAAGCATAATTAAGTATTCTGGAATACCCGTTCTCCACAATGTTGCCCATATCTTGTCATGATCAAAAAAGTCTCTGCATATTTGATAAAACGTAGATAAACATCTTTCTGATACTCTATTTTCAGCCAAGATCCATCTGACATCAGCATTGAAATCCCTCATTCCACATCCTCATGTGAATCTGGCTTGATTTTCTGGTAGACCCCTGGACTGTTGCAGTTATTTTGAATTATCTTCAGCAAAATTTTACTTGCTTGTGATGTTAATGAAATTGTCCTATTGTTTCCGCATTCTGTTGGGTCAACTCTCTTTGGACAGGCACAAAGTGAATCTCTTCCAATCAGTTGGCCAGGTAGCTCTCTTCTGAATTTCTTTGCATAGATAAGTGACTGCCTCCAATGCTGCATCAGTTTTTGAAAGATTTCAACTTAACTTGGATTTCATTAATTCCTAGAGTCTTGTTCTTTGCCAATGGCTTCAGTGCTCTTTGGACTTCTTCCCTCAGTACCATTGGCTCTTGGTCATAGGCTACCTTTTTCTTTTTTTTTCTTAAATGTTTTATTGTGAATTATGTGATAGTTTACATGGGAGAACACTAGTTTTACATTCATTCTATCATATATCGTCTCATTGCCATGGTTACAATCCCCTCCATGCAATCTTTCCCTCAGACCCCCCAGGTTTTCAGCACACAGTTGCTCTCCCTCTCTGGATCTAAAGTCTCCAGCTGCTCCATCGCTCCACATCATCATCTCTGGCTCCATTTCAGTCATCACTGCTTCTCTGGGTAGGGTCCCGCTCTCTGCTCTTCTCCCTTGATGGTCCTAGGGACCTC
>NW_006408531.1:24626852-24647194 GCF_000296735.1 Chrysochloris asiatica
ATACGTCCTTTGTTTCTCTGGTTACATTTATTCCTAGATATTTCATCCTTTGGGTGGCTATTGTAAATGGTATTGCTTTCCTAATGTCCTTTTCAACACTTTCATTTTTGGTATAGAGAAATCCAACTGATTTTTGTATGTTGATCTTATATCCTGCCACTTTGCTGAATCTTCCAATGAGGTCTAGTACATATGCTACCTTTTGAAATGGTTGGACATTTATGATTTCTTTTTGGTGCAGTCTCTTTCATCTTCTTTTAATGCTTTCTGTATCATTCAATATCTTGCCCGTAGAATCCTTCAATATTTCAAGGCAAGACTTTAATTCTTTCTTCGGTTTGTTCTTTTCATTTGGTTTTCTAACTCCAGGTCTTTGCACATTTCATTATAATATTTGAATTTGGCTTCTTGAGCTATCCTTTGAAAATTTCTATTCAGTTCTTTTATCTCCTAATTTCTTCTATTGCTTTAGCTTCTCTACTCTGGAGGGCAAGTTTCAGAGCCACACATTGACATCCATCTTCATCTTATCCTTCTTCCTTTTGCTTTCTTCCTGTGTAATGTTTTTGGTGTCATTCCACAACTCTTCTAATCTTCAGTCACTAGTGTCTCATACATCAAATCTCTTCTTGAGATGATCTGTAAATTCAGGTGGGATATGTTTAAGATCATATTGTGGTCTTGTTTTGTCTCATGGACCTTTATGTTCCATCAATTCTGTGTTTGGAAAGCAGCAATAGAAATTAATCAGACCCTATACTTGGTCTGATTAATTTCTATTGCTGGTGTGGCACTGTGGGTTAATGTGCCAGACTGCAAAGCCATTTGAACTGCAAGTTCAGTAGTTCAAGCTCACCAGCTTCTCCTCGGAAACCCTATACAGGGTCACTATGGGTTGGAACTGACTTGACGGCACTTAACAACAACAACATAACTAAAACCTGTCAGTGGTTTACCACTCTTAAACCAATGTCTAAGGCCATTAACACCCTTCCTGATGCGATCCCTGTTACTCTGTCCAACATTAGGCCAAGGCATCCTCTGGCCACAATGATGCTCTTTGGTTCCTTGAAGACATATTGTTCTGATATCTCCTTCAGAGTCTTTGCACCTTCTGTTTCTTCTGCTTCACTTGTTTTCGGACAAATGACACCTCACCACTTCCACACACACGTACATACTTTCCTCTCATCTTTCAAGTATGAGGATAAGGGGTCAACTACTCAGAAAAGCCTTCTCTCAGTTCCCATTCTAAATTGGGATGCATTATTTCTCTTTTTCATCAAAAGTCTGTCCATTTGTCATACTGTGGTGACTTGCGTCTTGCTGTGATACACAGAGGGTCACCCAAGGTAGACAGGCTTCAGCAGAACTTCCATACTAAGAACAAAGTACGAAGAAGGAGAGGTGGATCAATTCTCAAAACTTTTTGCCACCGAAAACTTTTTGAATATAATGCTGGAAGATGAGCCCCTCAAGTTGGAAAGAACTCAAAATATGATGGCAGATGAGCTTCTGCCTCAAACTAGAGTAGACCTTAATGACGTAGATGGAGCAAAGTTTTCAGGGCTTTCATTTGCTGATGGAGCATGATCAAAATGAGAAGATACAACTGAAAATCTCCACTAATAATGTTCATTGTTATTGTTTAACTGCTGTTGAGTCAGTTCCAATAGCGTTTCCAAGAAGCAGCTGATGAGTTTGAATCGCCCACATTGCTGTTCAAATGACTTTGCTGTCCAGTGCATATCCTACAGTGCTACACCAGAATTCCTCCATTAATATTACTAATGTGAAATGTATAAGGTAGAAATCTAGGAAAATTGAAGCCATTAAAAATGAAATGGAATTCATAAAGACTGATGTCTTTGGTATTGTCGTTACTGCGTGCATACAAATCCCTTCCAACTCATAGTGAACCTGAATAGGGTTTCCAAGATTGGCTGGTGTATTTGAATTGTTGATCTTGCAGTTAGCATTACAGTGCTTATCCTACAGCACCACACTAGGGCTCTATCCTAGGCATTAGTGAGCTGAAATGGACCAGGTATTAACCATTTTGAATCAAACAATCATGTGGTCTACTATGCCAGGAACAACAAACTGAAGAGAAATGGCCTAGTATTCATATTCAAAAGGAATATTTCAAGATCTGTGTTGAAGTACAATGCTGTCTATGATAGGATAATAACCATACACCTACAAGGAAGACCAGTTAACACCACTATTATTCAAATATATGCACCAACAATTAAAGCCAGTGATGATGAAATGGAAGAATTTGATCAACTCCTTCATTCTGAAATTAACCAAACATGCAGTCGAGATGCATTGATCATTGCTAATGATTCCAATGTGAAAGCTGAAAACAAAGAGGAAGGATCCATAGTTGGAAAATATGAACTTGATGATAGAAATGATGCTGGGGTTCACATGATAGAATTTTGCTAGTCCACTGACTCATTCATTATAAATACCTTTTACGAACAATATAAGCGATGACTATACATGTGAACCTCACCTCATGGAAAGGTTTGTTCCAGAGTTGTATCATTTCACCTTACTTCTGCAATGTGTATGCTAAGCAAATAATGTAAGAAGCTGGATTTTATGAAGAAGAATATGGAATCAGGGTTGGAGGAAGATTTATTAACAACCTGTTATACCCAGATAGCAAAACCTTGCCTGCTAGAAGCAAAGAAGACTTAAAATAGTCATTGATGACAAGCTAAGATGACAGCCTTTAGTATGGATTGCATCTCAATGTAAAGAAAACAAAAATCCTCACAATTGTACCAATAAATAATAACATGATAAATTAGAGAAAAGATTGTTTTCAAAGACTTCATTTTACTTGGATCAACAATCAATGAAGTAGCAGTCAAACCATCACAACACATATTGCAGTGGAAAAATCTGCTGCCAAAAACCTCCCAAATCAGGGCAGGCTTGTAGTGTATATACCCTTTGGTTGGTTGATGATGCGTGGAGGGGATTGTAATCATGGCAATGAAAGGATATACAATAAGATTAATGTAAAATTAATGTTCTCCCATGTAAACTATCACATAATTCATAATAAAACATAAAAAAAACAAAACAACAACAACAAAAAAACACATTAATCTGTCTTGGAAGAATATAGTCAGAATTCTACTCAAAAGCCAGATGTCTCTCGTACTCTAGATATGTTTTCAGAAGGGCTCATTCCCTGGAGAAGAACAGCATGCTTGATAATGTGGAGGGCCAGAAAAAGAGGAAGACACCTCCCCACCCCCATCCCCACCCCAACCCCTGCCAATGGGATGGAATGCTACAATGACAGCACTGTTGGGGAGTGGTTCATTCTGTTGTATGTAGGGTTGCTATGATTAACTGGCTTGATGACACCTCACAACACCAACTGTTCTGTTTTTGTTCTTTGTCTATTTTCTTCATAGCATATTGCACATTAATTTATTTACTATTCTATTTAGCTGTCTCTCTCAAAATAATACATCAGTGAGGAACTTCTATTGGTTTCATTCAGCACTGTGTCCCAGCACATAGCTACCCCTTTACATGCAGCTGTTACATGCTGTACCAATCAATAATAGGTGCTGGAGGAAGGAGGAGTGATCCACTTTTTATTGTTGTTTCAAATTGACCTCAATTGGACTTTCATCAAGCTTAAAAAATGTTTGTAATGACAAAAAACGGAAAAATCAGAGAAAAAGGGAGAAAATATAGTAAGACAAGAGTCCTGGTAGGATGCTGTAGGATAAGCCATGGACTTTGTTGTTGTTGTTAAGTGCCATTGAGTTGATTCTGACCCACAGCGAGCCTGTATAGGATTTCCAAGGTGTGACTGGTGAGCTTGAACCACTGACCTTGCGATTCAAATGACTTTGCCGTCTGACGCCCTAACTGACAATGCCACAGGATTTCAAATCCACCAGTCGCTTCTCGGAAACTTTGTACACGGTCATTTATATATGAGTCAGTTCAGACTTGAAGATGCTTAGCAACAACATAGTAAGAAGAGAGTGATCAAAGAAATATTTTAGAATTTATCAAGCTAGGAAAATTATTGAATCATTTTTAAATCAATTGAAAAACCACTTCAGAAAATCATGTTGGATCTAGATAGCATTTATTTCTGTGTTCATGTAAATTTCACAATTCTTATTTCATTTGAGTAGGAAAAATACATAGCCTACTTCATTAGCAGTGGTCATGAATCCAGAGACCATGTTCTACTTGTATGAGTTTGTAAAGTGTTTCCAGATACGGAGTAAGAGGTCACTGGGATTACTATTGAAATCCCTATTGAAAGATGTTTTTATTTAATGTCTGGTTTATTGCCATGAGGAAAAGTAGCTGTATTAATCTTTCAGAAATACATTAGATTGAATCAATTATAGTCCTTCCATTAAGAAAATGAGGTTTCCCCACATGTTTGCACTATGTGGACTGCAATAAACACAAAACCCAAACATTTTGAGTAGACACTAGACCTTTAAATTATGGTGCAATTTAGATTGATTTATCATGCAAATGAGGTTGTTTAGAAGCTTGTGGAGGGAGAAGAGGGATTTTAAAAACTCATTATCATTTAATCAATGACTACATATTTTTTAGTTGTGGTGATAAAGCTTTCAGTTCAAAACCAGCACTTAGTTTACAAATGTATTTATCATGTCTTTTTAGAAGGCATCTAAGAAACACCCATGATTCTTTCAACCTCTAGCTCTTCAGGAATACCCAAAAACTTTACATGTTCATTCCACCCCACCCCCACAACACACACATACTTGTCTGTCTCTGTTGTTGCAGATTTAATAAAAATGATACTTTATCATATAACTTCTGTAGAAATCCATGTTTTAGCATCCTAATTTGAGTTAGTTCTCATTTTTTCACCAATCCCTTATGACCCAATTCAAGTTCACTGATAGCTTCTCCTGATGCCCCCCACAAACTCTTTCTCCCCTGAACTTCTCTGAATCCTGCATTTAACACTGGTTTTGTTTTGTATTGTTTTGCTGCTACGGTATAGGAGAACAGTTGTTGGGGTCTTGCCAATCTCCTTTTTCTCTAGGAAGATCCCTGTCTCTCACCCTTGGGCAGTACTACCAGAAGATACATTTGCATTATTTGAAACTTCACATACTCACATTGGTTGGATCACAAGTGATCAATACTTGATTCTTACCAGCTGATCATGCTTTTTTATTAGGGAAATTAAGATTTGCATGGAGAACAGCTTGTATCTGTGTGACACTTGAAGATAACTTTTATCATCAGAGCTTGTCTATACAATCAAAGCAGCAATAATGTCTATACAGAGAGATGGCTGGAGTCCCAATACAGTGAGAATCAAATATGGAGGCAAAATAGCTACTGGGGAACGTTATAGCCTTCAGTTTTTGGTTACATGCCTTCATGAGCTTTTGTTCTTTCATCTGAGTGTATGAAAATTCCTGCTATTCTGAAAATAAACTTTCTTGTGTTACTTTGGTTGGATTGAAAGTTTTACTTACAAAGCAGAAAGAAAGAAAGAGCCTTGGATAAGATATGTGCTTCTTATCTCAACAGAAAATTCTAACCTTGGCTTTAACAATAAAATAACTCTACTAGGTCACATAACTGAATCTTCCAACATTGTGACAGGCTTCACATGAGGTTTGCTCACTAAAGATTTGGCATTTCAACTTTACTACATTTTGCAATGCCAGCTTCAACTTGTGTTTCATCCCATGCTTTTGTGGCAGATTTGGGCGTTCCCTGTTGCTGCTGTAGTTGTTTGTTGTCATTTGGTTGATTTTGATTCATTACGACCCCAACTGTTACAAGGTAGAACTGTTTGACAGGGAAGATTTGACTGTAATCTTATGGATACAGATCATCAGTACTTTTCTTTTGTGGTTACCACTGGGTGGGGTCAAACCACCACTCTTTAGTTTAACAGCTGAATGTAAACCATTTGAGGTCTACCTGTTACTGTTGTTAGATGTCATCTAGTCAGTTCCAACTCCTAGTGACACTATGTACAATAGAACAAAACACTGTCCAGGACTGTGCCACCCTCACAATTGTTATATGTTGTATAAATCCACTTCATTGAGGGTCTTTCTGTTTTTCACCAACCCTCTAGTTTACTAAGTGTGATGTCCTTCTCCAGGGACTGATCCTTCCTGAAAACATGTCCAAATACATGAGATGAAGTCTCATTACCCTTATGTCTAAGGAGCATCTGGCCATACTTCTTCCAAGACATTTGTTTATTCTTTTGGCAGTCCATGGTATATTCAATATTCTTTACCCAAACATAATTCTAAGTTATTAATTCTTCTTTGGTCTTCCTTATTCATTTTTCAGCTTTGACTTTCATATGACTTGGATCAAACACACCTTACTCCTCAAAAGGACACCATTGCCCTTTTAACACTTCTAAGAGACCTTTTGCAGCAGATATGCCCAATTTTATACATCCTTTGATTTCTTGACTGCTACTTCTATGAACATTTTTGGTAGATCCAAGTGAAACACAATTCTTGACACCTTCAATCTCTTCTCTATTGCTCATGATGTCATTTTTTTCTTCTTTACGTTGAGGTGCAATCCATACAGAAGGTTTTATTCTTTTAGCTTCATCAGTAAGCACATCAAGTTCTCTTGACTTTCAGTGAGCAAACTTGTGTCAATAGCATATTACAAGTTGTTAGTGATTCTTCCTCCAGTACTGATTCTGTGTTCTTCTTCATACATTCTAGCTATTCCAATCATTTACTCAGTATACAGACTGAATAAGCATGATGAAAGCATACAACCCTGACACACACCTTTCCTAATTAAAACTAGTCACTATCCTTGAATGCTGAGCTTTCTCCGAGAGCTCTACCTACTACTCATTAGCTCATCCTTATGCACAGGATGCTTCATCTCAGGAGAGGGCTGGATCTCTTCAAATAGGCCTCACAGAAAGCTAATTAGTTCTGATTGAACTCCTTATCATCCTGGAATTTTGGACAGGAAAAATAGACAGAGGGAATTATTCCCAGAAGTAAAAGGGGTAATTTGGGGGCAGAAGCCATCTACATTTCAATAAGTTAAATAGATTTACTTTCCTTTTAGGTGCTGTGGGTTAGGTATTAGACTGCTAACCAAAAGGTTGGCAGTTCAAAGCCACCACCCATTCTTTTTTTTTTCCCATGATGATGTTTATTTATTGGGGAAAAAACTTTTTTAATGATGTAGAAATCATGCTTAACCATGATGTAAACAGCTAAATCTAAATACAAAGAGTATAAAGAAGAGCTGAAAATCAATTCAAAATCATAAATTGGCCATTTTGTGGTTACAGTGGTTATATTGAAAAACAACTGAAACCAGCTATCAAGGATGTTGTAACAATGAAACAGTAAAGGAACTGTGCTGAGGAAATTCATATTTCTAGGCAACTAAATACATATGAAGGGGTTTCAGAAAATTCATGGTAAAAATGTGGTTAAAAGCCACCAGCCATTCTTTAGGAGAAAGATAAAGACTGCTTCCATGAAGATTTAGTCTCAGAACCCCTACATGGGATTGCTAGGAATCCAAATCAACTCAATGGCAGTTAGTGGGTTCCTCTTGAATATGGCAAAGAAAAAAGCCCATACCAATTAGAGTAATTATTTCCCTCAATGTTTCATCATGCATAAGCTATTATGACTATTGTACAATCTTTCATTCTCTCATCTCTTTATTTAGTTTAAAAACTGGAATCTAATAAATATATTTTTGTCTTAATTGAAAGTTTGCTTTGAACAAATTGTTCTTTGTTACATATCCTCTCTCTCTCTCTTTTATTTCCTTTTTGATGGGGGTCTATCCTTCCAAATCTGGTAAAGTAGTGGGATTTTAATTAGAAGAAGAGCTTTCTTTGTTTGATGTGCTGTTGTCATTTCTGTTATGTTTCTATTTAAACATACCTTCAGGAGCTTCCTTCTCTCGTGATGTTTCTTCCAAAAGGTGAGGTAGAAACTTGACACAATCAAAATCCTTGAGTTTTGAGAATGGGAGCAATCACAATCGAGAAGATAGTTATTAAGCTATACTTTTCAAATACTATTCAAGTATAGTTTGCAAGAGTACTTGACATAAATTGAAAGTGGTTCAATCAGAGGAATTCAGGTTAACAGTGTACTGTATACTGGTTTAACTAACCTAATGAGGTCTATGCATCATTTTTACAAATGTCTTATTTTAATCTTCTTGGAGAAAAAAAAAATGATTTTCTAATTGATTCCCTTTCATTTCCCCCATTAAGTTGAATTATGATTTTGGATCATCTCTATTTCTGATTTTTTATATTTGAAGCCACATTGCATATATTTTACATACACTTTACATTATGACCTAGCCTATCTGGCAGCTCACAAGGACACATATAGACATTTATAAAAGTTTCAAAACTAATATTTAACCTATATCATGCACCTGAAAGTCTATCTTTTTCTTTTCTTTTCTTTTTTTTTTTAAAAAACTTCTGTTCTAATCTATGCTATTCAAATGTAGTCTGTTCCTTTCATCCCAGTCTACTTTATTAACGAAATTGCTCTTACAATCCTGTAATTTGATTTCATGATCCACTGATTTGTCGTCTCAACAATACAACTTGAAAATGAGTGCCCACAGCACTACTTTCTCACTGGTGGTTTTGTACTCCCAGGGTTTTGTGATGGCGTTCAAGAGAGTTCTTGCTTTCGAAAGGCAATAATGGGAAATATTTCTATTTCCATTTAAAAAGGTCTTATACAAAATGAAATAATTATTAAACTATTTCCCTTAATAACTGCACAGATGAGAGCCCACTAGTGCACACTAAGTGAGCCTACATGCATACCAATTAATGACAACCAGATACACATTATCTTGATTCAATTACTCAGTTGGTTTACAATCCAACAGAGTGATACTGGACACCTTGATGGTTTTAACTATAATGAAGTTAATTTCTTCAAATTCCTCTCATCAGATCCACAATTTATATTAATCTGATAAAAATTCTTATATGATGCATAATGATGATGTCTGATACATTAAAAAGCAATTTATAAGAGAAAATAAATTGTATCCAGTTTCTTTTTAATTTACTGGGACTAAACTATTCACAGTGACAATGTGTTATTTTTGAGAAGTGTTTGTATGTGGTAGTGTAAAATTTCCTCTTAATTATCATTAGAAAAACAAAACAATTAAAACCTATCAAAGTATACCAATTGGCATTTTAAAGTACAAAATAAAGGAATTGCAAACATCAAATTCTTGGTCTATTTTTGATGCTATAACACATTTCTAAATGTTTAATTAAAATATAACTGTACATTTCAGTTTATTAAAACTATAAACAAAAGAAATTAGTTCTTACTTATATATTTGAAATGGGCATCACTTTTAAATGAGTCTTTATCTTTTTCTCTCATTCTGTTTTTTTTCCTTCCCTCCTTCTTTCCCTGTCTATGTTTGAAGAATTTAGCTGATCTATCCTACACTTCTTGAAAGAACGATGAACTATCACTTATGTATGTAAGAGGGTGAGTCCAAAATTATCCACATTCCAGTTATAATAAAATGCCTGCCCACATCCACGGGTGATGACAGCATCGATTGTTCGTGTGAAATGATTCTGTCGAATAGTTGAATGATAGTGGATTATATGGCAAATCATTTGCAAATCTGTTGTGGCTCTGTCTATGAAATAATCCATGAAATGCTTGTGTTTCAAAATGTTTGTGTGAGATGGGTACCAAGACAACTCAAAGAAGAGAGTAAACAGAAGCATTTGGACATCTGCAAACAAAATGTGGATCGATACAAGAAGGAATATCAAAGTTTCTTTAAAAAATGGTTACTGGTGACGAGACATGGATTCATTGCTATGAGGCTTGGAGTAAACAGCAACATCCTGAGTCGCCAATTTAGAAAAAGTTCAAAAGTCAACCATCAGCTGAAAATTTGATGCTTAGAATTTTCTGGGATTCTCAAGGGCCAGTACTAAGACACTATCAGGAAAAATGTTCAACAATCCACAGTGCTCCTTACAGTGAGATGCTCACTGAAGAGCTGAAGCCTAAACTTCGTATTAAACACAGAGGACTACTATCCAAGGCCAGCAGTGATCTTGCATCACAACGCACATCCTCATACCTCTACCAGATAGTTCATCAGTTTCAGGATGTATTGAATAGGAGCAACTGATGGTCTGTTCCACAGTGTGTCCCTGCTCTTGTTTTGGCTGATGATGTGGAGCTTTTTCCACCATCTCTTTTCACCGATGTATTTGATTTTTGTGTATTCCATCTGGTGAGGTCCATGTGTATAGTTGTCTTTTATGTTGTTAAAAAAGGGTGTTAGCCATGAATAAATAATTTTTATTGAAAAATTTTATCATGTCATCTCCAGGATCATTTTTTATCACCAAGGTTGTATTTTCCAACTACTGCTCCTTTTTCTTTTATACCCTACCTTTGAATTCCAATGACCAGTAATTATCAATTCATCTACTTTGCATTTTTGGTCAATTTCAGACTGAAGAAGTTATTAGAATTCTTCAATTTCATCATGACTGGCTTTAGTGGTTGGTGACTAAATTTGAATACTAGTGTTATCTTGTAGGCATATGTATATTATCCTATAACAGACAGAATTGTACTTAAGATTTTTCAGTTTGAACCACTGACCTTGCATTTAGCAGTCCAGGGCTTAGCCTACAGAACCACACCAGGACCCTGGTCTTTGTATAATCATGTGCATTTTATCCTACCACTCACAACTTTGTACTTTAGGATAGAGCTCAAAATGTTCTTTTTGACAGAGAATGCCATCTCATCCCTCTACTGTCCTTCCCAGCATAGTAAAACACATCTTTCTCTTTTGTAACAGCTGGTGGGATAAAACCGCTGGCCTTTTGGTTAGCAGCCTGACGCTTAACCACTGCACTACCAGGGCTCTCCCAGTTATATTTTAGTGACTAAGAATCTGTGTATTTAAGAGCCATGTATGAGAGTCCAGATATTCTTAGGGATGTATGTCAACATGACATTACCTGCAACTTTAGATAATCAGAATAAAAGTTTCTTTGAAAGCTGATATGTAAAATAGATGAACTTATATAGGATTTTGAAATGCTATTGTGAATAGGAATCCCGGTATGATGCTATATGATAAGTGCTGTACTGCTAACTGCAAAGTTGGTGGTTCGAACTCACCAGCTGTTCATCTGAAACTCTTCACATGGTTGCTGACTGTGAACCAACTTGACGACACCTAGCAACAATTGTGAATAATTACATGGGTGAAGTTTGTTGTACCACTCGTCTGTTAATTTGTCATACT
Organism: Chrysochloris asiatica; assembly: GCF_000296735.1. Lineage (NCBI taxonomy): Eukaryota > Metazoa > Chordata > Mammalia > Afrosoricida > Chrysochloridae > Chrysochloris > Chrysochloris asiatica. Next base: position 24,638,214 of record NW_006408531.1, read on the forward strand.
ATGGTGGCTTGTGAGTTGCTGTAATTCTGTGATTCTGGGTATTCTAAATCACACGAGGGTCACCCATGGTGGACAGGTTTCAGATGAGCTTCCAGATGAAAACAGACTAAGAAGGAGAGACAAAGTACTACCAAATATTTAGTCACTGAAAACCTTATGAATAGCAGAGAAACACTGTCAGATATAGAGCTGGGAAATGAGCCCCTCAGGTTGGAAGGCACTCAAAATGTGACTCGGGACAAGCTGCCTCCTCAAAGTAGACTTGACTGTTATGACATGAATGGAGTAAAGCCTGTGGGAGTAAAGCCTGTGGGACTTTCATTTGGTGATGGGCACAACTGAAAATGAAGAAAAACAGCTGTGAACACCCATTAATAATGGAAATATGGAAAGTATGAAGTATGAATCTAGGAAAATTGAAAATTGTCAAAAATGAAATGGAATGCATAAACATCTATATCTTAGGCATTAGTGAGCTGAAATGGACTGGTACTGGTCATTTTGAATCTGATAACCACATGGTTTACTATGCTGGGTATGACAAATTGAAGTGGAATGGCATTGCATTCTTGCATTCATCATCAAAAAGAACATATCAAGATGTATCCTGAGGTACAACACTGTCTGTGATAGAATAATATCCATGCACCTACAGGGAAGTTAATACCACTATTTAATAGTTAATACCACTAGTTAATAGTTAATATCATTAGTTTAGAGTTAATACCATTATAATTAAAATTTATGCACCAACCACTAAAGACAGTGAGGATGAAATAGAAGAACTTCTTCAATCTTAAATTGATCAAACATGCAATTAAGATGTATTGATCATTGCTGGTGATTGGAGTGCAAAAGTTGAAAACAAAGAGGAAAGATCAATAGTTGGAAAATATCGCCTTGGTGATAGAAATGATGCTGGAGATCCCATGAGAGAATTCTGCAAAGTCAATGATTTGTTCATTTCAAATACCTTTTTTAAACAGGATAAGAGAAGACTATGCACATGGAACTCACCAGATGGAGTACACAGAAATCAAATTGACTACTTATGTGGAAAGAGACAGTGGAAAAGCTCCATATCATCAGCCAAAACAAGGTCAGGGCAGACTGTGGAACAGACCATCAATTGCTCATATGCAAATTCAGACTGAAGAAAATGAAAAAAATCCACGAGAGCCAAAATATGACCTTGAATATATCCCACCTGAATTTAGAGATCATCTGAAGAACAGATTTGATACATTAGACACTAAAGACTGAAAACATGAAGAGTTATGGGTTGACATCACGAACATCACACAGGAAGAAAACAAAAAGTCATTAAGAAGAAAGAAAGAAGGCAAAGATCAACATGGATGTCAGAGGAGACACTGAAACTTGCTCTGCAGCACAGAGATGCTAAAGCAAATGGAAGAAATGAGGAGGTACAAGAGTTGAACAGAAAATGTCAAAGGTCAGCTTTAGAAGACAAAGTCAAATATTACAACAAAATGTGAAAATATCTGGAGTTAGAAAACCAAAAGGGAAGAACACGCTCAGCATTTCTCAAGTTGAGGTAACAGAAGAAAAATTTCAAGTCTCGACTTTTGTTACTGAAGGATTCTCTGGACAAGTTATTAAATGAAACAGAAAGCATCAAAAGCAGATGGAAGGAATAAACAGAGTCACTGTACCAAAAGTAAGTGGTCGATGTTCACCATTTCAAGAGGTAACATATGATCAAAAGCCAATGATACTGAAGGAAGAAGCCCAAGGTGCATTGAAGGAATTGGCAAAGAAAAAGTCACCAGGAATTGATGGAATACAAATTGAAATCTTTCAAGAAAGTGAGGCGGCACAGGAGGCACGCATTCATCTATGCCAAGAAATTTGGAAGACAACTAACTGGCCAACTGATTACCCATTCCAAAGAGAGGTGACCCAATGCAATGCGGAAATCATCAGACAATATCTTTGATATCCCATGTGAGTAAAGTTTTACTAAAGATAATACAGAAATGTCTGCAACCATACATTAATAGAGAACTTCCAGAGGTTGAAGCCAGATTCAGAAGAGAACGTGCAACAAATGATATCAGTGCTGACATCTGATGCATCTTAACTGAAAGCAGAGAGCAGAGAATACCAGAAAGATGTTTACCTGTGCTTTACTAACTATGCAAAGACCTTCAATTGTGTGGATCATGACAAGCTATGGACAACATTGCAAAGTATGAGTATTCCTGAACACTTAATTGTGCTCATGAGGAACCTGTTCATAGACTAAGAGACAATTGTTCGAACAGAACATGGGAACACTGAATGGTTTAAAATTAAGAAAGGTGTGTGACAAGGTTGAATTATTTAACCATACTTATTCAATCTGTATGCTGAGCAAATAATCTGAGAAGCTGGGTTATATGAAGAAAAACATGCCATCAGGATTGAAGGAAGACTCATTAACAACCTGCGATATGCAGATGATACAACCTTGTTTGCTGAAAATGAAGAGGACTTAAAATACTTATTGATGAAGATCAAAGACCATTGCCTTTGGTATGGACTGCATCTTTACATCTCAATGTAAAGAAAGAAAAAATCCTCACCATTGGACCAATAAACAACATGTTTATCAATGGAGAAAAGATTGAAGTTGCCAAAGACTTCGTTTTTCTTGGATCAACTATCAACACTCATGGAAGCAGTAGTCAAGAAATCAAACAACGTATTGCATTAGGCATACCTGCTGCACAAGACCTTTTTAAAGTGTTGAAGAGCAAAGATGTCAGCCTGAGGACTAAGGTGCACCTGACCCAAGCCATGGTATTTTCAATAACCTCATATGCATGCGAAAACTGGACAGTGAATAAGGAGAACCGTAGAAGAATTGATGCTTTTGAGTTATGGTGTTGGAGGAGAATATTGAAAGTACCATGGGCTGCCAAAAGAACCAAAAGATCTGTGTTAGAAGAAGTACAGCCAGTGTGCTCCTTGGAAGCCAGGATGGTCAGACTTCATCTCTCATTCTTTGGACTTATAGTCGGGAGGGACCAGTAGCTGGAGAAAGATATCATGTTTGGTAAGGTGGTGGGTCAGAGAAAAAGAGGAAGACGCCCAGCAAAATGGATTGACAAAGTGGCAGCATCAATGTGCCCAAGCGTGGGGACAATTGTGAGATTGGCCCAGGAACGGGCAGTGTTTCATTCTGTTGTGAATAGGATCATTATGAGTCAGTACCAATTTGATGACCCCTAACAAGAACCACTTTGGACATATTGTCAAGAGGGAACAGTCGCTGGAGAAGGATGTCATGCTGGGTAAGATGGAGGGTCAGAGAAAAAGAGGAAGACCCCCTATGAGATGGATCAGCCAGGTGACATCATTGATGGTGCCAATTGTGGCAGCGGTAGTGAGGTTGGCCCAGGATCGGACATTGTTTCGTTCTGCTGTGCATGGGGTCACTATGAGTCGGTTCCGACTCGATGGCACCTGACGACAACAACAACAACAACAACAACAAGAACCACAGAAATAACTGTGAATAAATATATGGGTGAACACAACCTTCCATATCTAATAATGAAAATAAGTTGCATGCTAGTGAATGCTTACCAGTCTCTGCATTCTTTTCTAAAGTCCTCTATTATTCGGTATTCACTCATTTTCATGTCTATTTTTGTCTAAAGTCTTTAGTTCCTCTTACTGAGAAAACAGTTAATGTTGATAATTCTATTTGAACTGCAAAGCCATTTGAACTGCAAGGTTGGCAATTCAAGCTCACCAGCTGCTTTTCGGAAACCTTATACAGGGTCATTATGGGTCAGTACCGACTCGACGGCACTTCACAACAACAACAACAACATCACTAACTTGATGCTTCAAGAAAATTTTATTCTTGTTAAATTGCCTTGAAATTTACTATAAAGGCTTATCATAACTTGAAAGACTTTCTTACAATGAAATACATTTTTAGGATTGTGGTTATCAGTCATTGAAAATGATAAACAATAAATGGATGCTTCCATCATAAGATGATCATGTTTTCCATTAATATGAAATTTTTAGAATTGTTTAATGGGATTCTCAGGAAATTTTACAGATATTCCTCCAATGCCTTAACAATTCTGGACATTAATATTGCATGTCTGGACATATCATGCTGGGTAAGGTGGAGGATCAGAGAAAAAGAGGAAGACCTCTAACGAGATGGATTGGCCAGGTGGCATCATTGATGGACTCAAGTGTGGCAGCGGTAGTGAGGCTGGCCCAGGATCGGACATTGTTTTCGTTCTGCTGTGCATGGGGTCACTATGAGTCGGTTCCGACTCAATGGCACCTGACAACAACAACAATATTGCAGTAGTGCCACAGGAGAATGCAGATTTATTTATATTTATAGCTCTTTCCAATCCACTTTGTATTTGCATCATGAGCTTTCTTGAATTGAGACACAGTATTACTTGTTAGAATATCAAGTCTACATATTGTAATCGAATGAACTCAATATTTTACTATAAGGCATCCACTAAACTTCTGTTCTTAAGGGAGGTTGTGTTCATAATAATTTTGATGCATTTTTTTAACGTAGAATGTATAAGTCTGCTTAAAATAAACAGCAAACCTATAGGACAGAGTGGAATTGCACTATGTGATTTCTAAGGCTGCAAATCTTCACAGAAATGGACTGCCACAACTTTCTCTGATCGAGTTGGTGGGTTCAAACCACCAGAGCTCCTTGTGTGTATGTGTGTGTATGTATTGATTTAATTTCATAAAAGAATGTTAGAATAAGATTTCTTAGTTGGAAACAAAACTTTTATCATTGGGATCATCTCATCCACCAGAAAAACTTTTTTTTTTTTTTTTTTTTTTTGTTATCTCCGCTAGCACCAAAACTACAAGTTAACCTTTGCCCTAATAGAGTTACAGACTAGCTCAGTTAATAGAAAGTCAAGTCCAGCACTGAAAAATCACTCAGTAATTGCTTTTGCATTATTTCCAAGTTTTAAATAATGTTTCCGATTCTTATACTTTTACTGCTGGTGTCCCTAACCTATGACCTACACTCTCTGGTGATCTCATTCTTTGATATGTCTATAACTAACACCAACATTCTGATGATTTCCATATTTATGTCAATAGTTCAGCCCATTCTTGAGTTCAAGAGTCACATATCCAGCTGTTTATTGTTCTATACTTAGAAATCTAAAGGGCAGTTTAAATTAAACACTAAAACATGGGTTTTCCACAAAAAACCTTTTCCACCACCACCATCACTCGGGATCCAGTAATGGCTAGTCCATCCTTTCAGATGATCAGAAGCTCTCTGTAGTTTAGTTCTCATGGTTCATATGCAATCCTTCAGGAAATGCTTATCCACCTTCAAATTCTAACTACTTCTACAGTCTCCATTGCTTTGTTGTTGCTAGCAGCCATTAAAGCTGAACTTCAAACCACAGAACAATGCACTGATGAGGAATTGAGCCTAGGTCTCCAGCGTGGAAGGTGAAGATACCACCACTTAACCAGCAATGTCTTCATTGGGCACATCCTTGAAAAATGCTTCAGTACAAAGAGCCAACTTTCCTAGATAAAGCAGAACCTTAATTTGCCCCAGAATGAAATGAATAGTTCTCCAAACCTTAATCTCCAAATCAGCTCTCTAGAAAATTCATTCTACTGAGGAGTTCAAGAAAGAGTACTATCGAGTAAAACATTCTTTTTTTGATTTATAGTTGCTTTGAATCTATTTTTAACACCAAATTTTAAATCCTAAATTCAGATAAAACAACTTATTCTATTTAAATACTATGATTATTCTAGTATCTTTTCAGTTTTAAGCATTTTCTAATCACCACATAAATGAGAGTTGTTGTGAAGTGCCGTTGAGTCGATTCCGACCTATGGTGACCCTGTAGGGTTTCTGAGGAGCAGCTGGTGAGCTTGAATCACCCACCTTGCAGTTCAAACGGCTTTGTAGTCTGGCGTATTAACCCACAGTAAGGGAAAAGATGACTTTGACTAATTTTTCAAAATCTCTTGAGTTTATGTGGACTACTGAAATATCTTGTGAATAAAATTGAAACCTATGATTCACGTAAAAACAAAACACAACAGTCAAGTTTCACAAATTCAGAGTATAGTTATTTTCACTGGTGGTGGTGGTTGGTGATTATGTGCCGTGGAGTAGGTTCTGACTCCTAGCCCCCCTGTACAGGGTTTCCGAAGCTGTAAATCTTTACAGGAGCGGATTGTCTCATCCTTCTCCAGCGAAATGGCTGACCTTGAGCTTCGCAGCCCGATTCATAACCACTACGCTAGTTATTTTCACTACCACTTGCAAAAGATACAAGGATTTATTGATGATGTAATTTTTATCTATTTTTATCTCTGTTTAATATACTCTGTTTATGTACTTTTTAAATTAGCTTGGCTGAGATTAGTGCATACCTACAACACAGAGCCCTAGACTAGGCCCAGAATGCCAACATTATTTTGTAAATCTTGACATGGAGAGTTGTGGCTCCGATTCATACTTGGGCATCTGTGCAAGTTACCTAACGAGTCGACTCGATGGCACTTAACAATAATTAAGCAGAAAATCCAGAAGGGTTTTGTAGTTGGAGACAATAGGCTAAATCAACATAGGAGAAAATAGTTATGATTTTTAAAACAGTAATTTAAGTTTCTGGCAGTGTTCTGGTGATTTGGAGCTGAAATTTGCTATGCTCTTTATTTTTTTTTTTTTTTGCTAACGATGTTCGCCATGGTAACTTCAATACAAGCGCCCTAGTAATGTGTGTGTGTTCCCTTCTTTTCTTTTCTTCCGCTAAAGTGCAAAGCACTTTCGTAAAGAATAAGGTTGACAACCTAGTAGGAGTGGGTGTTTAGGAAATAAGTGGAAAATATTCAGCTTTCTTCATGAATTGTTGTGTGTGGCAGGTTGTGAGGTGACTATTGAAGGGGTAAGTTTGTTTAGAAGGAAATAGTTTATCTTGCTTTGGGGTTAAAACAAATTAGATTTTTGAGATAGAAAAAAGTATTTTAAGTATTCTAGAGAAATTTTCTCCTTTCATACTATTTCATTATTTCTGATTTTGAATTCTGGACAGTGTTTGTCTATATAATTTCATGGGCCACCCTGGAATTTGTATATTGTATGAGACCAATTTATCCCAAACCAGGATTCAGTAAATTCTTCTTGAATTTAAGAGATGGTTGGAGTCATGGTGTGGCACTGTAGGATAAGCACTGGACCGAAAAGTTGGTTTAAACTGCTCCTCAGAAACCCTATACAGGGTCACTATGAGATGAACTGACTCACAGCACTTTACAACAGCCACATCGGAAAATTTAGCTAATATAGGACTTTGAGCAAGTCATGAAGGTTCCCCTCCAGCTCTTTGAAGTATGGAAACTGTAGAAACCTAGTGACACATTTATACATTAGAATCAACTGGGAATCTTACAGAAAATGTCAAACATCTTCAAGTCCCCTTCCAACTCTACCATTTTAAACCTTTTACCTACAGATTGACTGCAGCTGAATTGGAGTCCAATATGAAAACAAAAATAAAATCTGCTGCTGTCCAATCAATTCTGAGTCACAGGGACCCTATAGAATAGAAAAGAATTGCCTCATAGGGTTTACAAGGCTGTGGTTACGAATCAGGTGGCGAACCGCAAGTTCAGCAGTTCGAAACTACCAGCTGTTTTGCTGAAAGATGAGGTTTTCTGCTCCCATAAAGATTTACAGCCTTGGAAACCCTGTACAGGGTTGCTATGGGTCAAACCCGACTCCATGGCACATAACTACCACCACTAGTCGTTATAAGAAGTCTGCCATACCTTTCTATGTGGAATAGCAGGTGGGTTTGAACTGCTTACCTTTAGGTTAGCAGCCAAGCTGCTTAACCACTGTGCTGCTAGAGCTCCTTGGACTCTAAAGTGAAGGGGATGCTAATTAAGTAGCTTTGCTTTCTAATTTGTTATGTATCTTTCTGTGGAGGCTAGGAAGAAAAACCTTTAATGAGCCTTGGCATGGTGCTGTAGGATAAGCACTAGACTCTTAACACTCTTAATTACAAGGTTGACAATTCAAACTCATCCTTTTCTCTGTGGGAGAAAGATGAAGCTTTCTGCTTTCCTAAACGCTACAGAAAGTCACTCTGAGTGAGAATGCTATCTGTGGCGGTATGTGTTTGAGTGAGCATATTTATTCTTGCTTACTCCTTTTGATATCCAGGATAAGTCCCCCAAGGCATAGTAGTGTATAGTGAGGATGTTTTCATTTTCAAAACATTAGTTTTCAAATAGGCATTAATTAGATTCAATATTATATTATGCTTATGTGTGTTGGCATGGCTAAGACAAAGTTAACACTAAGATTCTCAAATGACTGTGCAACTCTCTCCTGGAATAGTAGAAAATTTTTCTTTTTAGAACATTGATTCTTATTTCTGGGTGAACATTAGAATCACCTGAGAATATTTTTAAAAATCCCTATGGCCAAGCTATATGCCAGACCCAATCAGAAGCACTGGGGTAGGCACTAGTTGTTGTTGTTGTTGTTTTTTTAATTACATAAACACTTTCCAGGTAATTAAAAAATGGAGCTGAGATTGAGAATTGCTGCTCTAGAATGGAACTGTAGGGCCAAGTTGTACTAAGCAATTGATCAAAGATGGGATGCTAAGAGTATATAAATTATCATCTTGTTTAGAAATAGCATCTTCATTCCCCCCAGGGGATGACATTGTCAGGAATGATAATGATAAATCTGTTTTCTATACTAAAAATTGAAGAGGTCCAAGAGCTGGACAGAAAATTTCAAAGATCAGCTCAAGAAGATAAAGACAAATACTATAATAAAATATGAAAAGATTTAGAGTTAGAAAACCAAAAGGGAAGAACATGGTCAGCATTTCTCAAGCTGGGGGAACTGAAGAAAAAATTCAAGCCTCGACTTTCGTTATTGAAAGATTCTCTGGGCAAATTGT
>NW_006408531.1:24648639-24649180 GCF_000296735.1 Chrysochloris asiatica
AGAGGAAGACCCCCAATGAGATGGATTGGCCAGGTGGCATCATTGATGGACTCAAGTGTGGCAGTGGTAGTGAGGTTGGCCCAGGATCAGACATTATTTCGTTCTGCTGTGCATGGGGTAGCTATGAGTCGGTTCCGACTCAATGGCACCTGACAACAACAACATACTAAAAATCCATGTGGAAGAGGTCTCTAATGGCTTATATTACTGTTGTTGTTAGGTGCATTTGAGCCAGTACCGACTCATAATGAGCCCATGCACAACAGAACACAGCACTGCCCTGTCCTGTGCCAACCTTACAATCTTTGCTATGCTTGAGCTGATTGCTGCTGCCACTTTGTCAAGCCATCTAGTTAGATCTTCCTCTTTTTCTTTGATGGTCCACTTTACTAAGCATGATGTCCTTCTCCATGACTGGCCTCTACTAATAATATGTACGAAGTATGATAGATGAAGTCTGTCTATCCAGTTTACCAAGGAGTATTCTGACTGTACTTCTTCCAATATTTGGCAGTCCATGGTACTTTTTTTTTTTTTTTTT
>NW_006408531.1:24652845-24696070 GCF_000296735.1 Chrysochloris asiatica
AAAGCAATAGATTTCTTGCTTCTGCCACAAATTCCCCCAGCTGTGAGCCTTCCAACCTTCTAAGTATTCCTTTATATGTGGTTCAGAGTTCTGGGACCAGCCCCTGAGCCTGCTTGGTCAGGTATTCTGTGTTGTTGTTGGCGGAGCTCTCTGCTAAACATCCACCCGATCCGCCATCTTGTTTGTTCTCAGTCCATGGTACTTTTAATATTCTCCTCCAACACCATAGCTCAGACGCATCAATTATTTTATGGTCTTCTTTATTCACTTTCACATTCATATGAGGTAATTGAAAATACCATGGCTTGGGCCAAGTGCACCTTAGACCTCAAACTGACATCTTTGCTCTTTAAAGAGGTCTTGTGTTATAGATTTGCCTAATGTAATAATGTTGTTTGATTTCTTGACTGCTGCTTTCATTAGTGCTGATGGTTGATCCAAGCAAAATGAAATCTTTGATAACTTCAACCTTTTCCCCATTTATCTTGATGTTATTTATTGGTCTAGTGGTGTGGATTTTTCTTAATATTGAGGTGCAATGCATATGGAAGGTCATATATGGTCTTTTATCTTCATCAGTAAGTATTTTAAGTCCTCTTTACTTTCAGCAAGCCAAGTTGTATCATCTGTATTTTGCAGATTGCTAATGAATCTTCCTCCAATCCTGATGCTACATTTTTGTTTATCTAATCCAGTTTCTTGTACTATGTGCTCAGCATACAGATTGAATAAGTATGATGAAAGAATACAACCCTGGCACACACCATTCCTAATTTAAAATCATTTGGTGCTCCCTTGTTTTGTTCGAAAAACTGTCCCTTGGTCTATGTACATGTTCCTCATGAACACAATTAAGTGTTCTGGAATACTCATTCACCTTGATGCTGTCAATAGCTTTTCATAATCCACACAACTGAAACCCTTTGTGTAGTCAGTCAATCACAGGTAAACATCTTTCTGGTGTTCTCTGCTTTCAGTCAAGATCCATCTAACAACAGCAATGATATTCTTTGCTTCATGTCCTCTTCTGAATTTGGCTTGAACCTCTCTGGCAGTTCTCTGTCACTGTATGATTACAGCTGTTTTTGAATTATCTTTAGTAAAATTTTACTTGCATATGATATTAATGATATTGGCAAATGACTGTAAGATTAATCATTCCCTTGTTTGTTCAAAACGTCTACCTTTACAATTGTGAGAGTTGCAATTAGTCATGATAACAATTACTCACTATTGAATCATAAGAATCTTATCCCCATATGTGTTAACCAGACCCATCTAGACAAGATGAAAACTATTTCTCTTGAAAACTATTCAGTGGGGTCTCTTTCTTTCCCCCACACTATTAAATTAAGCTCCCCTTGAAAACTTGTAAGCCAGTCACTTCGTGCCTCATTTAAGTATCCAATGTCTAAGCTGCCCATCCCTATCCATATCAACTGGATGCGTCACTCTCAGCTCTAGCCCTCTGTGGCTATGTCCTTATCCATGGGCTCAGGTGTCCCCAGGTCTCACCACACTTTGGACCAACCAGCCCTTCCTCTTCTCTCTCTCATCTACAGGTCAACAGGAGTCTATGGAATGTGGTTGAACTCAGCCCATTTCTTCATTGCTGCCTTTCCTCCTCTTTCACTCACCAGTAGACCAACATAGACACCAGCAAGCTTACATGCCTGCTCATGTGTTCCCTTTGAGTTTCAGTCTTAGAGGGGGGTTTGTCCTGAAGGAACTTGATTGCTTGCCTTGATCCTGAAGAACAACTTGCTTATTCTTGTAGTAGCCAGCCATTCTGCCGTTTTTGTTTTGGGTTTTTCCTGATGATCTTTCTTTGAAGATGTATCTTCTGTCACTCTAGCTATTCCAGGCTGGTCTGCTTGTCCTTTCTGCTGGGAATATCCCACCTCAGAAGGTTCTGGATAGGGCTCAGGATTCCACCTAAGGTCTTATACTCTGCAAAGGCTCCACAGGAGGCCTATTTCACAGAGCAAGTTCTAGAACCCCTTTCAGTTATTCCAATCAGTTATAGGCTGAAGATGGGCTTACAAATTTTCTGTAATCATGTTTCCTGACATTCCTTTCTATACCACTCAAGTGTCTATTTTACAATGGTAGGCAAGGGGAACCAATATTCATAAGACAGTCAAGCATCTTAGTATTATTTTACCTCTTCAAACTATGCCTAGATTTCTGTATCACAGAGCCAAGGTTAAACATACATCATTATTTACCTCTGTCCCACTTAAGCCATACAAATCTGTCTCAATATTCCCTTAGCTACCTTGTTCTTCTACCTCCTCCCCCTTCTTGTATTGCCCTCCCCAACACCCAAACTATGATATATCTACCCTTACCCTGTGCTCTACCGTCACCTCTCTCCACTTCCCCCTAAACCGCCACCCTAACCCCACCATGTGGTTACCTTATATTCCATTAACTTTTCCTTCCATTTAAGACAGTCTATTTTATCCTGTAATCTACCTGATCGTCTCACCACGTGGATCTCTGTTCCTATGTGTTTACCTTCTTTCACATTGTAATTGTTTTGATCATAGACTGACCTCCCAGAACCTCTGAATTTTTTCTTACAGTTTTGTTCTGTTCTCGACTCTTCCATTTGTCGACTGAGTTCTGGATGGTGCTGCCACATAAGTCAATCTCTGGTTGTTGTCAGTCCAGAGAACTTGTTGGTTCTCAGTCCAGAGAACTCCCTTTAGGATGTTTTTCATCACTGGGTTGGCTTTGGCAAAATTTCTTTAATTTGAGTAGAATTGGTGACAGCTCTTTGGAAGAAGTGCAGCCAGAGTGCTCCTTGAAGGCCAGCCAAACTTCATCTCTCATACTTCGGACATAGTGTCAGGAGGCACCAGTCACTGAATGTTTAGTAGGGTAGAAGGTCAGAGAAAAAGAGGAAGACCCCCAGTGAGATGATTGGCAAAGTGGCAGCATCAATGGGCTCAAGCATGGCAATAATAGTGAGGCTGGCCCAGGATTGGGCAGTGTTTCATTCTGCTGTGTATAAGGTCACTATGAATTAGTACTGACAACAACAACTCCCTGAATGTTTGGTAAAACTCACCAGTGAAGCCATCTGGACCTGGACTTTTTTTGGTTGGGAAGTTTTTGATGACCTGGTCAATTTCTTCCTATGTTATAGGTCTGTTCAACTTTTCTACTTTACTCTGTGTATGTTTACGTAGGTCGTGTTTTTCTAAAAATGTATCCTGTCTCCTGTAGGTTTTCAAATTTATTGGAGTACAACTCTTCATAATATTCTGTTATTATCCTTTTTATTTCTATTGATTCTGTTGTGACAACACCCATTTGGTTTTTTATGCATGTAATTTGTGTCTTCTCCCTCTTTTCTTTTGTTAGGTTTGCCAATGATTTGTCAATTTTATTAATTCTTTCAAAGAACCAGCTTCTTGTTCTGTTGATTCTTTCTATAGATTTTTGGTTTTCTATCTCATTTATTTCTGCTCTAATCTTTAATATTTCCTTTCTTCTGTTGACTGTAGGTTTACTCCGTTGGTGTGTTTCTAGTTGTTGGCGATGTTGTGTTAATGTGTTGACTTTTATTCTTTCTTCTTTTTGGATGTGTGCATTTATTGCAATAAACTGTCCTCTAAGCATAGTGTAGTGGTTATGAATCAGGCTGCAAACCGCAAGGTCAGCAGTTCAAAACTACCAGCTGCTCCGCGGGAGAAAGATGAGGCGTTCTGTTCCCGTAAAGTTTAACAGCCTTGGAAACCCTGTGCAGGGTCGCTATGAGTTGGAACCGACTCCACGGCACATAACAACAACAAGAACAAGCACCGCTTTCATCATGTCCCGAAGATTATGGCATGTTGTGTTTTCATTCTCATTTGTTTCTAGGAACTTTGTGAATTCACATTTTATTTCTTCTACTACCCAGTCACTTTTCTGCAGGGTGTTATTCAGTTTTCATGCATTTGACTTTATTTCCTTGGACTTCCTATTGTTGGTTTCTAATTTGATAGCATTGTGGTCTGGATGATGCTTTGTAGTATTTTGATGTTTGTAAATTTATGAAGACTTGTTTTGTGGCCTAACACATGGTCTGTTCTGGAGAATTTTCCATGTGCACTGGAAAAGAATGTGTATTGTACTGTTGTTGGGTTGTCTGCTCTGTACACATCTGTGATATCCAATTGGCTGATTGCTTGTTTACTTCCTCTGTGTCTTTGTCAAGTTCCTTTCTGGTTGTTCTGTCCATTTTAGAATGTGGTATATTAAAATCACCCAATATTATTGTAGATTAGTCTATTTCCTTCTTCAAATCTCTTATAGAGTTTGCTTTATATATTTTGGAGCTCTTTCACTGAGAGCATAGATATTTATTATGGTTATGTCATCTTGTTCAATTGTCTCTTTAATCATGAGATAATGTCCATCTTTATCTATTATGTTGGTTTTTGCCTTAAAGTTTATTTTATCAGAGATTAGTATTGTCACTCCTGCTCATTTTTTATTGCAATTAGCTTGGTGTAGTTTTTCCATCCTTTGACTTTTAGTCTGTTTTTGTCTTTGTGTGCAAGTTGTGTCTCTTAAAGACAATATATTGAAGGATCTTGTTTTCTTATCCATTCTGTCACTCTCCAACTCTTAACTGGTACATTTAATCAGTTTACATTCAGTGTAATTATCAATAAGTATGGATTAATTGCTGTCATTATGTTTTTTTTGTGTGTGTGGTGCTTCTGGTATGTTTGTGCTGTGTTCTTTCATGTAAGTTTCCTCATAGTTTTAATGTTTCCATGTTCTTCTGGGATTTTCATTTTCTTGGCATGTTGTGCAATATTAATTTACTTTGAGGTTACCTATATTCCATTAATTTTTCCCTCCATTTAATGCAGTCTATTTCATCCTGTAATCTACCTGACCTTTTCACCACCTGGATCTCTGTTCCTATGTGTTTACCTTCTTTCACATTGTAATTGTTTTGATTATAGACTGACCTCCCAGATCCTCTGAATTTTTTCTTATAGTTTTGTTCTGTTCTCGACTCTTCCTTGTCGATTGAGTTCAGGGTTGTTATCTGTTCTTGTTGGTTCTCAGTCCACAGAATTCCTTTTAGGATGTTTTGCAGCACAGGGTTGGTTTTGGCAAAATTCCTTATGTTCTGTTTATTCGGGAATGTTTTGATTACACCATCATATTTGATTGACAGCTTTGCTGGGTAGAAGATTCCTGATTGGCAGCTTTTTTCTCTCAGGATTTTATATATGCCTCCCCATAGCTTCTCACCTGCACAAGGTTTCAAGAGGGAGCTTAGTTAAGAGTGTGGGGGTAAAGAAAGAGTCCCCACTGAATAGTTATCATCTTGTCTAGATGGGTCTGGTGAAAGGAGATGGGGATAAGATTCGTAAGATTCAGTAGTGAATAACTGTTATCATGACTAATCGCGACTGTCACACTTGTAAAGGTAGAAGTTTTGTAACAAAAAAAGAGGAGTGGTTAATCTTACAGTCCAGAAACAGAGGACCCTAGGACCATCAAGAGAGGAAAGCACAAATAGAATGTGGGACCTTATTCAGAGAAGGAGAGCCAGAGATGGAGGCAGAGATGGGGGCATGGAGAGGGGGATTGGATGAGGACTCTAGATTCATGGACTAAGAAGAGAAGAACCAAGAGCTAGTGGCCAGGAGCAGACTTGCAGAATATGCCCTTTGGAGAGGTAATTTATTTTATACGCCTGAGTGGTTTTGTTTGTTTGTTTTTTAGAAAGCTAAAGTGGTTAGAGAGAAATACTGTACATGGAGTGGGATATAATCAATGTAATAAAACAAGGTATATGACTTGTTGAATGTAAAACTGATGATATGCCCTGTAAACTTTCACTCAATCCACAATAAAAACCTTAAATATTAAAAACAAACAAACAAACAAACAAAAAACCGGGGGAGTAGTTACTCTTACAGTCCAGAGATTTGTATCAAAAATGGTGGAGCAGTTAATCTTACCATCCAGAAGCAAAGGACCCTAGGACCATCAAGGGAGAAGAGCACAAGCAGAATGAGAGACCTTATCCAGAGAAGCAGTGACACCAGAAATGGAGGCAGAGATGGGAGCATGGAGAGAGGGAGCAGCTGAGGACTCTAGATTCATAGGAAGAGAGACACTGAGAACTGGGGACCAGGAGGCAGACTTGCAGAATGTGCCCTTCGGTGGCTTAAATTATTATATATGCCTGTGGGTTTTTTGTTGTTTTTTTTTAAAAGGAGCTAAAATGAATAGAGATAAATGCTGTTATCTGATGGTACATGGAGGGGATTATAATCATTGAAATGAATCAAGATGTATGATTTGTTGAATGTAAAACTGATGATCTGCCCTGTAAACTTTCACTCAATTCACAATAAAAACTTAAAAAAAAAAAAAAAAGAGCATGTGTTTTGATATTTTTTATGCTTTCTGATTGCCTCCAGTTAGATGTGATCAGGAGATCAGCTCCCCTTTTCACTCTTCTTATTACTCGACTCAGAGTAACTTTTGCAGGTGTTGGCTGCCTTCCTGTTGCATGCAGCTGGTACTGATTCTTGCATAAGTCGTGGAATTTTATAGGGTGTGATTGTAGCTTGACCATATGACAGGAATTTCTATCTCTTCTTGGATAATATAGGGAGAGAAAGAGCCTCCTTAAGGTAAAGAGGGGACCAAAAATTCAAAATCAAAACAGTAACAGCTAAACGACAGACTAAATACTGTAGTCTATAATTGCAGAAAAGAAAGAGAGAAAAAAAAAATCTGTAGGCTAATATGTGTATGTCTTTAATATCCTTTTTTCAGCTTCTTGCCTTCAGGGCCATCTGAGAAATGTCAAGATGTCACTGTTGGTGGTTATGATGTAACTCAGGATTTAATGTTCAGTCTGTTTTGTTTTTTTATTCTGTGTCTCTCCCACTCTATGGCCTCTGTTCTAGCTGTTTTCCTAGTGATAAACGGTTCTGGGCCAACTGTGGCTGTTTCATGCTGCCATTTGGTTTTAAGTGGAAACTGTTCCTTTAAATTTTTAAGGAGCTCTGTGCACATGCATAGTAGAACCCTCCGGGGTGGGGGAAATGTGCACTAGCTCAGACAAGAGACCAATGAACAGATACAAACAAATAAAAAGAAAAAAAGGTTGTCCACACATTTATCTCCAAGGTTCCATCAGGAATCAGTTGGTGGCGGCTCTGATCTTTCCCCTCTCAGTCTCACCCAAGATGGCAGCTCTGGCTCCAGAGGCCTGTGAACCTGGTGAATTTGAAAGCCCAAGATTTCTTGATTCTGCTACAAATTCCACTGACTATAAGCCTCTATGATGTTCTTCATGTCATTCCACAACTCTTCTGGTCTTCGGTCTTAAGTGTCTAATGCATCAAATCTGTTCTTCAGATGATCTCTAAATTCAGGTAGAATATATTCAAGGTTGTATTTTGGCTCTTGTGGACTTGTTTTAATTTCTTTCATTTTTGCCCAAACTTGCAAATGAGCAATTGATAGTCAGTTGCACAGACTGCCCATGGCTTCACTTTGGCTGAAGATAGGAAGCTTTTCTACAGTCTCATTTCAAGGACATAGTCAATTTGATTTCTGTGTGTTCCATCTGGTGGGTCCATGTGTGTAGTTGTCTTTTATGTTGTTTAAAACAGGTATTGACAATGAGGAAGCCATTGGTCTTGCAAAATTCTATCATGTGATCTCCAGCATCATTTCTATCAACAAGACCATATTTTTTCCAATTATGGATCTTCTTCTTTGTTTTCAACCCCTTTCAATAGACAGTAGTTATCAATATGTCTTTTTTTGTTGTTGTTTTTTATTGGCTCAAACTTTATTTTGGAAAAGACAATTTGCTTTCATTGGGGCCATGGGCAAAAGGGGGTACCCTAAGCAGTAGACTCCCCAGGGTAGTCTGAGGGCTGGATAAAGCCTCTGATCCCCCATTCCTGATGTGGTCCTGCACAGCTCCTTCTCCCAAAAGCTTCAAAGAGGTCAGGGTCAGGGTCAGGTATGGGCTGGGAGGGGACCACAGTGGCCATTCACTTGGGGAGGACATCAGAAGATTTGGACACCAGTTTCCCGTCACAGGTCTCCATCTTCTTCCCAACCACAGCTGTGGTGGAGCTGGTGCGGCTAAAGGAACTGGAACCTCCACCAGAGCCGAAGTTGGACTGGAAGGAGCTCAGGCCATGGTTGACACGGGCTTGTGAGACCCCCATAGTTCGAGCTTAGTGCACCAGAGTAGCCACTGGTGGCCTTTGTATGAATACTCATGTTCTACATCCCAGACTCAGCCTGCTCTTTTCACCCTCCAGAAGCTTGCGGTAGGTGGCAATCTCAATGTTCAGGGCCAGCTTGATGTTCATCAGCTCCTGGTACTCCCGCAGTTCTGCATCATGTCTTGCCTGGCTCCACACAGGGCAGCTCCATCACCTTGTTGTTGGCATCCTTAATGCAGTTCTCCACTCTGCTCAGTATCAACAGGGAAGCTCTCTGGACTCGGGGGCATCAATCTCAGCCTGGAGCCAGCTGATATTTTGGTTCATCTCGGAAATCTCAGTCTTTGTACAAAGAAGTTCACTCCGTGCTTCCAAGAAGCTCCTTATACTTGATCTGGTATATGATCTTGGCCTCAGCCCAGCTTCAGATGGTGATCTCTTCATACTGGGCCTTGACCTCAGCGATGATGCTGTCCATGTCCAGGGAGCGGCTATTTTGTCCATGGATAGCACCATGAATGTGTCTGAGATCTAAGTCTGCATCTCACTAAGCTCCTCTGCATTCAGCTGCATCATCCACATCCTTCTTGATGAGCACAAATTCATTCTCCATCTCTGCTTGCTTATTGATCTCTTCCTCGTACTTTTTCTAGAAGTCCTCCACCAGCCCCTGCGTGTTGTCCAGCTCTGCCTCCAGCTACCTCCTTAGGTTATTGATGAAGCTCTCTAACATGTTGTCCATGCTGTACCTAGAGGTCTTCCGCTGTTGCAGAAGGCTCCACTTGGTCTCCAGCATCTTGTTCCGCTGTTCCAGGAACCACATTTTGTTGATGAAGGAGGTAAACTTGTTGTTCAGGGGCTTGATGTGCTCCTTCTCCTTGGTGCAGAAGGGCCGGAAGTTGGGGTCCACCTCCCGCTTAACAGGGCTCAGCAGGCTCTGGTTCACCGTGATGGCCGTGATGCCCACCCCCACCCCCATACCTCATAGCCTGCTATAGCTTCCAGCCAGACCCATGCTAGCTCCCAGGCCACCCTAGTAGCTGCTGCTGCCCACTCAGGAGAAGGATGAGGAGCAGATTTGGGAGCCGGGCCCACTTGTGTAAGAGTGGCTGCTGAAGGCCCTGTAGGATTTCTGGGTTACCCTGATGGACATGGTGGAGGCTGAAGAGGAGACAGCAGTAGAACTAGACAGAAATTGGGAAAGGAGCCAAGAAGTTGCTTCTACATTATCAATATATTTTTATTGCATTTTTCAAATGCAGATTTAAGAAGTTGGTAGAATTCTTCAATTTAATCATAACTATATTATTAAACTACAACTATTTCTACTGAAAATGGCTAATGAAATCTTTCTTGCTTAAGCTGATGAATAAATTCTAAGATAGTCTTCTCACAGATCCTTTTGCATATTGTTGAAATAAAGGGGGAAATGAGCACAAAGCATGAAATGTTTTTGGGAAATGAATTTGTTAGGTGAAATTACAACTCAAAAAGATAATGCAATGATGTTTAAGCTTCTGGTTTTTCATTTCCTGCTAAGTCCAAGTGTAGATTGTCATAGTCACTGTAAAATTAAAGAGCATAAAGACTTAATACTACAGTATAAAATGTGTGCTTAATTGTTATTCTGGAGCTTGGTTCTGCTATGTCCCCAAAGCCTATAAATCATTATCAAACAAGAAAATCAAGTAATTAAGCTCTCTGCCCTGAATCTGATCTATACGCACTACTTTTAGCATAAAAAGGTATTCACTCAAGTGGCTAGTTAAACTCTTTAATAATGAACCCGGATCAGGAAAATGATTTACTAATGCTTTCACAAACATTGGGAGCCTGGGAGCTGATTTTCTCCCAATTCCACACATCAAATCCACTGCTGCTTTAATGGCCTGGATAGGAAGTCAAAGTCAACCTGCATGAAAAAGGCTGAGAAAAATTTTAAGAAGGCAAAAAAACAAAAAAGAACAGTTGCCTTCACAATTTACATCTGAGCTCTTTTTGTAATGATTGTAGGCCGGTTGTAAATTCAGAAATTTGAGGTTAGTGGTCTTTTGTATTTAGACATAATCAAACAAAACAAGCTGCTATTTAGAATGAAATAACTAGTTTATTATTATGAACTTGAGAAAGGAACTGAATTAAATTCAGTCTTGGATCTGAATTAGCACCAACTGAATACAGAAAGAATTTAATGCATTGGTTAGCTTTATTAACATACATAGGCAAAATATATTTGTTTTACTTGATATATTTGTTTTGAAGAACTCTTCTTAGTGTTAAACTTATTTTTGTTAGTTGGATGGACACGACACAGGCTGAACACCCCTCAGCTCCAAAGCCTTGGCAAAATTAATCTCCAGCGGCTTGCCGGTTCCTTTGGTGAGCCTCAGGGATCTGATGCAACCTCGAAACCTAATGTTGGTTGTCAGCCCAAACTGATTGAGGCCATCTGAAAAAAAGGCAAGGCAAGAGGACTTCGTTTAGAAAAGTTGCTGTTAAGAGTCTGTCTCAAAATCAACTCTAAACTTGAGATTATTTGGGAAGCTGTTTTATGTAAAGTTTTGTCAGTTTGTCATACTGTGGTGCCTTGTGTGCTAAGATGATGCAGGAAGCTATGCTATTGGCATTTCAACCATCAGCAGGGAAATCCGTGGTGTACAGGTTTCAGTGGAAATTCAAGACTAAGACAGACTAGGAAGACAGGACTGGCGATGTATGAATTATTCAAGGGAAGCCTCATGATTCACAACAGAATATTGTCCAATGCAGCGCTGGAAAATTAACTTCTTAAGGTGGAAGTCTAGCCTTGTAGGATAAGCACTGGACTGCTAACCTACCAGCTGCTCTCTATACAGGGTCACTATGAGTAGGAATTGACTTGACAGCACACAACAGGTTGGAAGGCACTCAATTACAGTGGCCACAGCAATGCACTGAAGGGTATCAAAGAGCAGAAAGATGGTGCAGGACAGGACAACATTTCGTTCTGTTGTACATGGGACCGCCATGAGTCCAATCGTACTCAATGACCACTAACAATAACAATGTTAAGAGCCTGTCTCAAAGTCTGCTGTTAGCTTGAAATTAAATTGGAAGGCTGTTTTATATAAAGTTAGTAAATTTATTTGGCTTTACTAACAGTTAAACTTAAAGAGAAATATCAAGTTCTATAGTTATATATTATGACATATGAAAACATCTAGATGTATACATTGTAAGGCATCAAACAAAGAATTGGTTTGGAATGAACTAATTTACAACTATTAGATTTTATTTAATGAAACAAAGAAATCGATCAATTACTCTAAATTCTGAATTGTTGTTGTTCTTAAGTCTGTTCCAAATTCATAGCCACCTTGTAAAGCATTTCCTAAGAGTAGCTGGTGGGTTTGAACTGGCAACCACGCAGTCCAATGATTATCCTACTGTGCTACACTAGGACTCCATATTTGTTAACTGCAAAGTTAGCAGTTCAAACCCACCAGTAGTTCCACAGGAAAAAGATGAGGCTTTCTGCTCCTGTAAAGATTTACGTCCTTGGGAACGCTATACAGGTTGCTATGAATTGAAAACAACTTGAAGGGCAATGGGTTTGGGTTTTGGGGTTTATTACTTTCTTACGTAGTAAAAGTACATTAGAAAAAAATTCCTTTGGTTGAAAACTCACATAAAAGTTCCTTTTATTAAAGAGAGACTGCCTTCTCTCAATAGACTTGGTGGTGGTGTGCCTTGGATTCAGTTCCGACTCAAAGCGACCCTTTATAGGATTTCCAAGGTTGTAAATCTTGGAAATCAGGAGTAGAAAGCCTCATCTTTCTTCCACAGAGTGGCTGGTAATTTTGATCTGCGGACTTTGAAGTGAACAGCCCAATTCTTAACCCACTACACAACCAAGATCCTTTTTAGCAGACCTACCAGGTACGAATTAGGATGCATTTCATTAGTGAGGTATGCTGTTTATGGAGAAGAGCATCATATCCTTTTAATATCTTAAGGTTATTCCTACTGGAAGCAGAAGTAGGTTTCTATAAAAACTCTGAAGCAACTTTGGGAGTAGAAGCTCTGAACCAGTCCCCATTTCTCCTATATCTTGTCTTCTATCAACCCCTTCTGAATACATGTTTTGTCAAATAGATGTTTTCTTTTGCCAAAATAATGAAAGACCATTTCAAGAGTCTATATTCTGATGTTGTTGTTGTTAGGTGCCATCGAGTCGGTACCGACTCATAGTGACCCTATGCACAGCAGGATGAAACACTGCCTGATCCTGGACCACTACTGTTGCCACGCTTGAGTCCATCGATGCTGCCACTTGGCCAATCCATCTTGTTGGGGATCTTCCTCTTTTTCTCTGACCCTCCATGTTATCAGACATGATATCCTTCTCCAGAGACTGGTCCCTCATAACAATATGTCCAAAGTATGAGAGACGACGTTTGGCCATCTTGGGCTCCAAGGAGCACACTGGCTGCACTTCTTCCAAAATGGATCTATTGGTTCTTTTGGCAGCCCATGGCACTTTCAATATTCTCCTCCAACACAATAACTCAAAAGCATCAATTCTTCTACGGTCTTCCTTATTCACTGTCCAGCTTTCACATCCATATGAGGTTATTGAAAATACCATGGCTTGAGTCAGGTGCACCTTAGTCCTTAAACTGACATCTTTGTTCTTCAACACTTTAAAAAGGTCTTGTGCAGCAGATTTGCCTAATGCAATACGTTGTTTGATTTCTTGACTGCTGCTTCAGTGAGTGTTGATAGTTGATCCAAGAAGAATGAAGTCCTTGAAAACTTCAATCTTTTCTCCATTGATAAGAATATTGTTTATTGGTCCAGTGGTGAGGATTTTTATTTTCTTTACATTGAGCTGTAATCCATATCGAAGGCTGTGCTCTTTGATCTTCATCAGTAAATGTGTTAAGTCCTCTTTACTTTCAGCAGGCAAGGTTGTATCATATGCATATCACAGGTTGTTAATGAGTTTTCCTTCAATCCTGATGCCATGCTCTTCTTCATAGAACCCAGCTTCTCGTAGTATTTGCTCAGTATACAGGTTGAATGAGTATGGTGAAAGAATACAACCTTGTCGCACACCTTTCTTAATTTTAAAATATTCAGTGTGCCCATGTTCTGTTTGGACAACTGCCTCTTGGTCCAGGTACAGATTCCTTATGAGCACAATGAAGTGTTCTGGAACACTCATACTTCACAATGTTGTTCATAGCTTGTCATGATCCACACAATCGAAAGCCTTTGCATAGTCAATAAAGCACAGGCAAACATCTTTCTGGTATTCTCTATTTTCAGCCAAGATCTATCAGACATCAGCAATGATATCCCTCATTCCACGGTCTCTGCTGAATCTGGCTTGAATTTCTGGAAGTTCTCTGTCAATGCATGCTTGCAGCTGTTTCTGTATTACTTTTAGTAAAACTTTACTCTCATGGGATATCAAAGAGCTTGTCCGATGATTTCCTCATTCTTTTGGGTCACCTCTCTTTGGAAGTGGGCACGAATACAGATTTCTTCCAATCAGTCAGCTAGATAGTTGTCTTCCAAATTTCTTGGCAGAGATGAGTGAGTGCCTCCTGTGCTGCCTCACTTTCTTGAAAGATTTCAATTTTTATTCCATCAATTCCTGGTGCCTTGTTCTTTGCCAATTCCTTCAATGCACCTTGGATTTCCTCCCTAAATATCATTGGCTTTTGATCATATGCTGCCTCTTGAAACGGTTGAACATTAACCATTTGTTTTTGGTGCAGTGACTCTGTATATGCCTTCCATCTTCTCTTGATCTTTCTGCAACATTCAATAATTTGCCCAGAGAATCTTTCAATAACAAAAGTTAAAGCTTGATTTTTTTTCTTCAGTTGCCCCCCAGCTTGAGAAATGCTGAAAGTGTTCTTCTTTTTTGGTTTTCTAATTCCAGATATTTGCACATTTTATTTTAATATTTGGCTTTATCTTCTTGAGCTGATTTTTGAAATTTTCTGTTCAGCTCTTAGACCTCCTCATTTCTTCCATTTGCTTTAGCATCTCTACACTGGAGAACAAGTTCCAGTGTTTTGACCTTTTCCTTCTCTTGTCTTCTCAATGACGTTTTGCTTTCTTCATGTATGATGTTCTTGATGTCATCCCACAGCTCCTCTGGTTCAGAATTAGTACTATTCTGATAGAACTAATTAAATGGCACCTGGCTTATTTCTTCTCAAGTTGGTCACTCTTAATAGGTACTTTATGAACGCCTCTGTGTTCACATATTTATAATTCATGTGCTGGTTAGGGAGTTTTGAATGTAGATTTATTACTTGAGTTTCTTTGCCAACTAAGTATAAACTCAATAATAACCTGAGGGATAAATTAGTTATATTTAACCCATGATTTCTAGAACTTGAGGTAATAAGTTTTGAACATTTTATGATTCCTCTGGCATATTAATTTAAAATATCAAAAAGAACACCACGCTGGCACCAATTTCTGTGAAATGTCTTACATCTTTTATAAGTCAAAATTAATTTCCTCTAGCCTCAATCTCCCTACAAATGAAACTTAAGGTGCTATCGTGAAACGTTCAGTCCCATGTGTTTTATATATGTAATATGCTTATTTTACACACACTGGAAATTTTAGGTAAGGTGTTATTTATGGATGTAGATTCTATAGCCAGGGCTCATGTATGCTAAAATTTAGACTCTTAGACATATTTATATGAATATAAATATTTTCAAAATCACAGACATAACAGTACAAAGGCGTTCTTACCAGGGTAGCCACCACTCACCTGGGAAACCCCCAATGAACACTGGGTCATTTGTATCAGCTGATGTAGAAGCTCGGTTTGGGCTTTGGGCTTCCACTCGGTTCCCATCGACTGTCAGTTCAATGCTATGCTTGATCTTATTAGCAGTAACCTTGTGCCATTGTCCATCACACAAACGCCCTGGGATCCCAGCATCATAGACTGCAGTGAATCGGCCAGCTCCATTGTCCACATGAAACATGAGCTAGAAATGTGAGGAAATGAACAGTCACAGATGATTTCATTAGAGTGATAGCATGATAGATCACATAGAAACATTATCAGGTCTCTAGGAAAGATGTTGACTGGAAGAGTCTGATATGACCATGTTGTTGTTGTTGTTGTTGTTGGGTGCCATGGAGTTGGTTGGGTCATATTAACAAACAAACAAACAAAAAATTAAAATACAAATGTGATGTCTGTAGTCATAAATGATACAGTCTTAAATTTTTTTTTTTTTTTTTTTTTAATTTGGGCATCACTGAGGGAAATAGTCTTTCAGCAAACATGAAATACAATTTGAGGTCAAACAACAAGAAAATGATCTAGTATACACAGGAAACAATTGAAATGTAGTTCATTTAGTGTACAAGTCCTAATGCTCTTTAGAAATTTTTCTTATAAGATGTTAAACTGATTCACTAGATTGATCTACAAATACATTTTTAAGGATAATTGACTTTTTGATGATCTAAACTTTTAATGCTGTAATTACACTTTTCTTTCCTACATGGATACCATTTACACAAAGGATGGAAAGTTACATAAATGACTTTTGGGGGCAAGTTTCATGTCACAGGTACCAAAGTCCTTAAACCAAAATACCAGTTAATCCCCTAACAGTGAACAAGTTAAGCTGAAAGTTCTTGTCTACAAAAGAATCTGTTTTTAGTAACATGGAAAAGTCTTTGAAATTTGAGATGACAGAATTCTTTTGTAGTTGAAGACAAGAAACATATTGGAAAGGTAAGAATGAATATGCATATTACAATAAGGCAACACATTAAGCAAAGTAATAAAGAAAGAAAGAACTCTTAAAAAGATTTAAAGTGCAAATAAATAGGTGAAACGTTAATAAATTACATAGTGTTGTAAATAGTAACAACTTAAGCATGCTGGGAGTGGTTCGTAGTAACAAGATTTTGCAGGTTCATAGTTAGAAATCCACATACACTGTAATGGAACTTGATACATCAGCATGTTGATAGTAACCGCAGTTATAAGTACATGTTGCAATGAAACTCACTTCAAAGAAGTGAAGGTGGGTTTTAAAAATTTAGCAAACTATTAAGTGTTGCCTATTTGTTCATCTTTTTTGCCTCTGAGCTCTTGAGTCTTTATCGCTCTATTGCCTTTAAGAATGATTTGGAGTCTGTGGGGGAGAGGCAGGTAGAAGGCCAGAGAAAAGAGTATTTTAGGTCACTGTTAGGTTGACTTTTTCCCCATCTTGAGAAGAAGGCAGTAACACTCTAATAACAAACTATGGATGTGGTTGAAATATGATTCCTGTTTAATAGCTAAGTAGGAAACCAGTTAAATTTTTTGCTTTGCCTCCTTTTCCTATCTGTTCCCCTTAGTAAATAGTACAAACTCTCACTGTAGGTTGTTGGTGATAGGTAGGCAAGGACTAAGGATATGTGTTGAATTTGATTATTCATTCTTTGATAAGCAAATTGACAAAATTTGTTATAAATTTTCTCTGCTTTGATAATGATATCTGGATACTTTGAAGTTAAAAAATAAACAAACAGAAAACTATATCAAGTCAACTGTAGACCTTTGCTTCTGAGAGGTTTCTATCTTATATTATTAGAAGCAAAGTCTAATTTTAGATGATATAGATCCTTTTCTTCATGAAAATCAATAGTTTTATAAATTGTGTTTCCACAAAAAAGGAGAAAATCAGTGCTCTTATAAGAGCGCAATTGGAGTTTGAGATTTAAACCATCTGGTCTCATTAGTCAACACAACCAGCTTGTTTTGAATTAACGCTTTTAAAGTTTACCCTGATCCACAGAATGATGGTGCTGTAACCACACACAAATTAAGATAATATAGAAAGATAAAAAGATACTATCTAGGTTTCTGCAAACAAAGAATCTGTGGAGCGTCAGTCTGAAGAATTCAAAAATAAACTTCTCTACATATGAAGGATGTTGTGATAAGGAGATCCAGAAACAGTTGCACTGATGACATTCACCTTTTCATCAATCATTTCGATACCCATTCCATCCATTTTTTGGCTGCTAATTCCCAGAAGAACTCCAGTGGTTCTAGTTGTGCGGAACTCAAATTCCACAAGGAGGTCCAATCCCACTTTGAATCCACCAACTGAAAAATGAAGATTTTTTTTTTTTAAGTGCAGCTTAGAGTTTAAGGACTGTTACTTAAATTTGAACAATGCAAAAGTTTTTACTAGATTTCAATTTCTATGCTAAGCAGTTACATAAATTCATATGTTCATCAGTTACACAGATTCCCATATGATTTTTAATTCCAGCATCATAGCTTACTTTCTTGGCTAACTTCTCTGCTAGAATGAGAGCAGTGACTTTGTCTGTATCACTCATCAGTTTATACCCAGGGTCTTGTAAAATATGCGGCACATAATGAACAAAAACAGACACACACAAAAAACCTATTGCCACAAAGTTGATTCTGATTTATGGCAAAGCCATGTTTTATAGAAAATTGCTCTATAGGGTTTTCTTGGCTAATCTTTATTAAGTCAGAGTGCTAGGTGCCACTGAATGGGCTCCAACTGCCAGCTTACAGGTTCACAGTTGAGTGCAAACCTTTTGAGCAATGCAGAGATCTCCATCTGATACATAATAAAACAAAACAGCCATCGCTGTTAAGGCGATTTTTGGCTCATAGTGACCCTATTGGACAGAGTAGAACTGATCCACAAGGTTTCAAGGCTGTAAGCTTTACGGAAGCAGGCTACCACATCTGGCTCCTCTGTAGTAGCTGGTGGGTTCGAATGAATCACTGAGCTCTTGGTTAGCAGCTGGGTACATTAACCATTGCTTTGCACTTTATTAGGTGGCTTTGAGACAGTTCTGACTCATAGTGACCTTGTATAGGGTTTCTGAGGTTTTAAATCTTTGTGGGAGCAGAAAGCCTCATCTTTCTCCTGGAGGCTTAATATATATTTGTTGAATAAATGAGTGAATGAACACACACTGAGACTGATTGACTCAAAGTGCCTCACTGGCAGGTGATTAGGCTACAAGTCTTTCTCTTGGATAAATAAAGCCTTTAGTAATTCTTTAGAAAAATTGGACTGGAACATTTTAAAAGGTAACACAGTGATTTGGAAAGTGTTCAAAAGTTCTCAAATATTTTATACCTGCTTCTTACTTATTGACATGATTAGATTCCAAAGACTAGATCAGCATGTGAAAACTATCTTTATGTAAAAATGGAGGATGATCACATCAGATCACAAAAAGGAGGATCATTACATAACTGACAAATTACATTACTATTTAAGTGCCAAACCACTGAGAATCATGGTACAGCCAAGTAGACATATAATCTTAACCACCACATCCAGTGTTGCTCTCAACTTGTACCTTGACATTGTTTACTGCCAGACACATTGTCAATGTGCACAAAACTTAGATTTTTTACTATTGTTGCACATGTGAAATGGTGATAATAAAACATTTAACAAATGAGGAGTTGTTTTTAAGTGTTGATTCCAACTCATAGCGACCATGTACTGGGTTTCTGAGGAGCAGCAGGTGGATTTGAAGTGCCTACCTGTGGTGCCCAGTCCAGTGTTTACCCTACAGTGCCACACCAGGAGTACAAATGAGGAGTAGGTATATTTATAAGCACAGAAATTAGAAGTACTATCTGGATGGGAAGATTGTAGGTTTTAATAGACTTCTCTAGTTCCTCCAGTTCAGTCTTTTCTCTATAGTTTTTCATCTGTGATTCATTCCTTTAGCTTTTAGAAGATATTTAAGACAGGCCTCTTAGAAAAAAAGTGATACTGAAAATAAACAATGAAGCATTGTTTAAATTAAATGACAGCTTAGCTCCGTTAGTAAAGAATGTTTACCTTCCACACGGCACTTTATAAAGAACTACCTATATGAGTATAAACTGACAATTAAAGCACAGAGGAGAACTTTAAGGGTTTGATGGTGATGAAACAAAATGTGTATTACAGAGTATGAAGTATGGAACCAATGTTATTGAACTGTTCACGTAGAAATTGTGAATGGATGCATGTTTGTTTGTATATTTTGCCACCAAATAGTATTGTATTAAAATACAAATATATTTGGTGGCAAAATACAAAACAGTATTAAAAAAAATAATGAAGTGATTTGTTAAGATCCGTGCTGTACCACATCAATTGCATGGAATATTAGGGAAGAACCTCATGACTAATTTCTCCATGTCTATTGACTGTAGAACAGAAGAAATAGATGCAACAGGGTCCCAGGGAGGGTGGATCCTGTTATGTGAAAAACTTTTTTGGGTAAAGATGGGCTTAGAAAGATTTCAAACATACTAGGTAGAGAAGCGTTTAATTGTTCTGGAAAATACAAGAGAAACAAGGAAAGGAGATGTAAGAAAAGACAGCAGAGGGATGATATAATGAGGCCAACTGAGGGACGGAGGGGAGGAGCAGAGACCAGTTATTTAAACAACATATAGATGACAGTTTTTAAGAATAAAGATGTATAGTGTTTAAATAGAATCCTGGTGTGGCAACTAAAGATAAGCTGGACTGCTAACTAAAAGGTGTGCAGTGGATACCCACCAGTCGCTCCTTGAAAATACTTCACAGAATCACTATATATTTCAACTGACTCCACAGGACAGCACGTAACAAAGGCATTCTAATTAAAGGCCTTAGCTTCTGTGAAGTAACTTTGCCTCTGGCCACCCAAGTCTTATGTAGATTACACTGTATGTTGAAGGGGTGGCAGGAGTTGTTGGAAATTGGGAAAGTGGTTAATTTTCTGATCTAGAGTGACAGAGAGAGAACTTGAAGAGCCCAGACAACACGGCATATCAAGCTATTATCTGTAGAAGCTGAAGTTTGCATCAAATTCACTTAAGAGAACATCTGTAAATTTACAGAAATCCTGGAGAAATCGGAAACATCTGCAGCACATAAAAATTGGGGGCTCAAAACAACATTCTGTGTTTTTCTGTTTTCTGCTTCTGTATAGGTGAGGTTTTCTATCTATCTGCTTTGTTGGAGAACCTTGGCCTTCCAGTTCCACATCTTTTGCATGTGAATGTTGAATTTATCTTTTAAATCCAGGTTTGAATGAGACTTCCTTCATGAAACTTTTCTTGATTTGCCCAACCAAATTAAATTTTTCTTCTCAGTGTACACAAAACTTTGCTGTATATCTTTTATAGTTCATAATCATTCCTACTTTTTCTTTTGTGATTTCTCAGCATATTGAATCTTACTTCTTGCTAATATATTCTTAAAGGGGGAAAATATGTCTTATTTATTTCTATTTCCCATAATAACTTGTACACATCATATGTTTATTATTTTTAATGGTCAAATGAATGTGCTTATTTAACTATATGATTAAATATTCTATCTTAAAGTAGGCTAAGGTCAGATTTATTTTAGTATAATGTAGAGTTTATTTCATATTTTTCTTTCCATATTGTACATTCACTATCAGTGATCCAGATGTGTGCTAGAAACTATCATTGGAAAGAGAGAAATAGAAATCATGGAACAATTACATTCATCCCCATGAACAAGAAAGGGTACAAGATGTGTGTCATTGTGGCTCTGTGTGTGGGGTGGGGACATGAAATAGAGTTCTACAAAATGCTACAAGTAGAAGAAAGCGGCTCTGTAGAATAAGCACTAGACTGCTAACCACAAGGTTGGCAGTTAGAACCCATTATCTGCTCTAAGGGAGAAAGATGAGGCTTTCTGCTCTGCAAAGATTAGCAAGCCTTGGAAACCTTACACAGGGCTGCTATGAGTCACAAATGACTGGACAGCACTTAACAACTACAATCTTCACAAGGGTTGAAAGGGAAAATGGGAAAGCATCACACTTGCTTAATGCTTATTTCCTGGTGTGATGTTATAGGATAAGCATTGGACTGCTAACTGCAAGGTTGGCAGTTCAAACCTACCCACCATTCCTTGGAAACCCTAAATAGGGTCCTTATGTGTTGGAACCAACTCAACAACTTAATAGCCACTATGCTGATTATCAGAGTGAAAGGATTGAATAAACTCTCCAAGCACACTTTTACTTCATTATATTTGTTCTTATTAGAATTATTGTTGTTATAATATATCATAATTAGATACATTAATTTTTAAGAGATATTTTATTACCTATCTAAGTTTCATTTCTGTTTTAAGTAAAAGATACTACTTTAGGACCACAGGGACCTTCTTTTTGGTAAAAGTTAAATGTTAATATTTGTACCTGGTTAATATTCAAAAGGGAAGAAATGAAAGAACCTTACCTGCTATTGCAAAACCAGTTCCATCAAAATATGTTCCCTTCTGAGCATATGCAAAACATGTCCCAACCTGGAAGCTGGAAGTTGGCTTTTCAAGATCAGCAGGGGCCTCTGCCATCTGAAGATTTCGGATGCAGCCATCAATGCTGTAAGTCACCTGAATAGTCAAGTTAGAAGAAAGAAACATCAGGTTTCGTAAGAGTCCTGGTGGTATTGCGAGATAAATGTTGGGCTGCCAACCACAAGGTTGGCAATTCAAATCCACCAGCTACTCTGTGGAACTAGAATGAGTTTGTCAGCTCCCATAAAGATTTAAATTCTTGGAAACCCTAAATTGGGTCACTGTGAGTCAGAATTGACTCAGTAGCAATGTTTTTTTTGGGGGTGGGTGGGTGGATTGCCTCTATGTGGAATACAATCATTTGTAAGGAGTTCTATGCATGTGCTCCTGAGACAGCTGTCTATGGTGATCCCAATGGCTGTGAGGATCTGTGCCTGGGGTCATCAGGACCAGAGAGTTGTACCTCTCAACTAGAATGTATCTGGAATATGATTAGTCTTTTCCTATGCAAGATCAGTTTGAACCGCAAGGCTGGAAGTTCAAGCTCACCAGCAGTTCCTCAGAAACCCTATATAGGGTTGTTATGACTCAGAACTTACTTGACGGCACCTAACAACAACAAAAAATATGACTGATATTTTGAACATATTATCAAGAGGGACCAGTCTCTGGAGAAGAACATAATGCTTGGTAAAATGAAAGGTAAGCGAAAACGAGGGAGACCCCCAACAAGATGGATTGGTACAGTGGTAGCAGCAGTGGACTGAAGCATAGCATCAATTGTGAGAATGGCTCACAACCAGGCAGTGTTTTGTTCTGTTGTACATAGTGTCGCTATGGGTTGAAACCGACTCGACAGCACCTAACAATAACAAGAATATCACTAATGGGACCACTGGCTTGGCAAAGCTATGGGCCTCACTTGGATGCCATATTTTAATTCCTCTCTATGGTTTTGGTTTCATTTATATTAATAATGCACTGCTCATACTTATTAGGAACCCTGCTGGCACTATAGGACAAACACTAGACTGTTAACTACAAGATCAGCAGTTCAAACCCACCAGCTGCTTCCTGGGATAAAGATGAAGCTTTCTGCTCCCCTAAAGACTTACAGCCTTAGAAACCCTGTGCAGGGTAGTTATGACTTGGAATTGACCAGATGGCAGTGGGTTTTGTTGTTGTTTTAATCTCACTATATATACATTTTGTTCAATTCTATATACAAAGGATAATTACATTTGGGTCAGTGTTCTTTTTGGAATTCTAATGAAAGCATTAGACCCTTCCCAAGGAAAATGCACAAACACATAAAAGTTGGAAGTTTGCATGAAACACCTGAGGTTCCAGAACTCTGAAAATAAATCAACCATACTCTGCTTCATTATACTTCATGTGGGTTTGGGAACTTAAGTTAATCACTTTTGCCACTCTCACTTCAGAGACTCTTATTTTTTCAGGCCCTGGTAACATCTAATTTTTATGAAAGAAAAGTAATAATGATCGTCCAGAGAGAAGATGGATAACAAGAATCAGAATATAACAGGAAATTGTCTTTGATGGATTAACAAATCTACATATATTATCATGTGTCCTAATTGCTATATAAATGTCTATTACATTTACATGTAATGTGTTTACCCAAAACACAAATTCTCCAGGCTTTTGGAATAATGTTGTTCAAAACAAACCAGGACTCATGGTTTGACAAAAAATTATTTTGTAAATATTGGTTTACAAAGTTGTGGGGATTTTATTTTCTTAAGTTTCTAGTCCTGAAGCATAAACATTAACATCATCATCCCCATCCTCTTCATTGTCAACATGATGGGTACTCTTTTTATTAAACTTATTATTATGAATTGAGTGCAGATACTTCATTTCATTTTAATGATTGCAGTCCCTTCAAGTAACATCAGTTATCCCACTTCCTCCCTATGATTCTTATGATTCATGTTTCCATTCATCCTTCTTTATCAACTCCTCTGAATTTTGTCCTTAGATAAATACTGATCTTTTTATCTTGAATGGTTGACCATTCCATGGTGTGCATACCTCACTAGTGTAGTTATCCCCACTGTATAACTATCTACTGCTTGGCTTGAAATTGAGCCACATGGGTGGGTTCACTTCCAGACCTGAAGGCAAGAAATGGGTATGCGTAGGAGAGTGGGAATATACCCACAAACATATAAAGGTTTGACAGGATATTTGTACATGGACATTTATTTACCTTTGCTGCAAATATATGTGGTGGAGCATACAGGGGACAATATCATGAAAACTTCTTCGTGATTTACCAAACACCTTGAGGGAATGAGGTGCTGGGCCTGGGGGCTCAGGACCATACTCATGGGATGTCATGGGAAACTGGCATAGCACAGTCCACAAAGATCATGTTCTACATCCTACTTTTGTGAATAGTTGTTGTTGTTAAGTGCCGTTGAGTCAATTCCAACCCATAGCGACCCTGTATAGGGTTTCCAAGGAGCAGCTGGTGAGCTTGAACCACCAACCTTGCAGTTCAAACAACTTTGCAGTCTGACGCATTAGCCCACGGTGCCACTGTAATCTAAAACACAGTTGCCATTTAAGGTCCAACTATTAATGTGTTTGTGTGAAGGAAAGAAGAGGAATGAAAACTGAAGACACTTGGAGTCAATTAGTCCAGTGGAATAATGGAACATGTGAACATCAATCTCCATGATCCTGAGACCAGAAGAACTAGATGATGTCCAACTACTACTACCAACTGTTCTGATAGTGATCACATTAGAAGGTCTTAGATGGAGTGGGAGAAAATGTGGGACAAATCTCAAAATTATAAAAAGACCAGTTTTCCTGGTCAGAGACAGAACCGGATTTTCTTGTTGTTATGTTCATGTATAAGTGATTGTAGCAAATGTGACCTCATGATTCTAAATACATACATAAATAAATAACCCACCCAGTTATTTAGGCAACAAGAAACAAATGAGCTACTTACTGGACCAATTCTTCGGGTCGTGTAGTTGATGGGTAACCCTCCAACATACAGCATTCCCACAACATCCAAGATATCAGCTTTCTTGGGACTGAGGGTTCTGTTGGTGATACCATCTACATAAAGAATTCCTTCTTGCTTAATCCGACTAATCTTAATCTACAAAAAACAGGAGAAGCCATTAATGGCAATCTTGGACAAATTTCAAACACAGAGTATAAAACATGTAGTTTTATCATATCTCTAAGAAAAGAGGAAATACTTTTTACTGAAGGCCTAGTGTAGTATGCTCACAACCCATCTGGAAACCAAGTTGACAGCACTTAACAACAACAACACGATGTGAAAGGCTTTAATATAAGTGAAATTAGGCCTGTGCTGTATACTCTCTCAAATTCTGACCTCTCCATTACTATTATCCCCAAAAGAGTATAACATTTTCCTGGGTACATTTTAGATTGAAGACTCATCAGTAGGTTGCCAAGTGTGAATCCGTAACAAGAGGTAGACATGTTAGCAGGAATCTTGCAGATTGATGGCACTGTCTTGAACTAAGTGGGCTGCAAAATGAATGTCCAGTTTTAAAAGTGCATTAGTTAGATTGAGAAAAGCCTGGGCTAACCCACACAATTTCTGATATTCTACATTACTCTGCCTAGCATGTCCCTCTCTACAGAATTAAAGGAAGCAGTGCAAACAGGCTGCATTGCCATTTCTGTAGTAGCTGATTAGTACCAAGCCAGGGAGAAAGGGCGAAGCTGATTGATGCTAAAATGATGGCAGTGGCATGAATTATCTTCTTGAATAGAGAAAAATCAGGGTCTGAAGACTGGCTGAAGTCTACGGCTAAGGCTCTGAATTTAGGAAAGGGAGTCAGTGTGTAAGCCTGTGAAATGCTAGAGCACACTGATCATTTAAAAATGGATCTTGGTCAGAATTAAAATAGCTAAAGACCTTATTTCAACCTTAGCCCTGGTAGCACTGTGGGGTAGAAGCTGGGTTAGTAACTGCAGAGTCAGAGGTTCAAAACCAGCAGCAGTTTCACTGTAAAAATTTGCAGTCTCTGAAACCCTATATGTTGTTGTTGTTGCCAAGTGCCGTCGAGTCGGTTCCGACCCATAGCGACTCTGTATATAGGATTACTATAAATTGGAATAGCCTCAATGGCGGTGGGTTTTTGGTTTTTTTTGGGTGGGGGGAGGTGTTTTCCTGATATTGGAAGTAATTTTTTTCTGAAATAAAATTCCTCTTCAATTTGGCTAATTAAAGGTATTTCCATTTTCTTTCTGCTTTTCAGTCTCATTGTGGCCCAACAATGTCTTTTTCTCATTCTATATGTATTTGCTACAAGCTAGAGATTAGAATAGACACACAGTGAGAGCGCCTTCATGAGAGCTGATAATTGATAATTAGAAAGTCCTAAGCAAATGCCAAGATTCCACTTCTTATTTCCATGATAACAGACTGGTTGACTCTGCATTTTTATTACATTTATTTTTAGGTTCTTTGGCTCACTCTGTGATATAAAAAGTCAGCGTATGTCAACATATCAAATCCAACATTGAAATCCTACTCAGAAAATTAAAACATTTTATTGGTCTACTTTGGGAGGCTTTACTTAATAGACTATCACAGGTGCAGAGACAAATGCCAAGATTTTATTTTAATCAGGCAGTATATTATCTATTTGCAATCTTGCCAAAGAGGACAATAAGCTGACAAATGAGCCTTCTGTGACCATAATGGTACCAGTTTCTGGGTGTAAGGCCAAAGTTTTTAAAGTTGTTCCAAATGAATGTAGGTGGAAATGATACCCCAGTGTCCTTTAAACACAACATAACAGAGATTCTAGACTCTTGATTTTCACAGACCAGTAGGGATTGTGGGTATGTTTTCAGGGGGTAATTCTTAGGGCCCATCCTAGTGTTGCCAACTTTTAATTTTGTCAAATATTATTTCATAAAAGAAAGGCCATTTTGGCACCTTAATAGTAGAACATCATGACCTCAGAATAAATTATTCCTTTAAATGGAAGAAATAATTATGATTAACACACTTCTTTGTACTATATTTTTCACTTCCAACAGTAAAAATGTTTCAACTGCCTGACCCTAGACTATGGACAGATGTTTGAGAACCTCAGCTGTGTAACATGATGGAACCTTGTAGTACAGTGATAAGGTATGTAAGTAGTCTAATAGACGTGTGTAAGTAGTCAATTATAAACCTATGCAGGTCTTATTGCATTTTCTAAGATTGTGGAAGGTACATATGACACTAGCTCTATTTTTACTATCTGCTACTTTCCAATAGCCCAGAGTGAGTGTGTACAGTGGCCAAACCGTCCTGGCATCAGGAACATGCTGGTGGTTGCCAGCCAGTATTTGGTACCCACATCTGAGGCCACTGACAATATCCTGGAGACTATGCTATACCTTGTGCCACTGGCCATCATTGATTTTGGTGGGGATCATGGTTTTGGTGTCACCACTTCCCAAGTCATAACTGAAGTAGGGCAGGCCATTCCTCAGCTGTACGGTGGCAAAATCAGCATGATTGATCCGAGCCATGTAAAAAAGCAATCCTGATTCAGCTTCGGTGCGCACTTCAAACTCAATTGTGAGGCTGTGAAACACAAGCATACACAATAAAACTGAGCATCCTGCTAAGATAGAATGACGGCAGATTACGGGTACATTTCCATAGAAATAAGGCAAACTTTCTCTCCAAGTCTACTGATTGTCTAATCTGGACTCCTCAAGCTCAGAAAAACATAATTCTATTCTCTACTATACTCAAATGATCTAAAACACACAGAGTTCATTAATTAATACATGTAGTTGATTAAACTTGATTAAATGCTAATATTCAGTACTTCCATTTATTAGTTTTACCCAACATCTCAGAATAATACATACCGGTTCTTAACCTTGGTGTCATCAAATGCAATTGCAATGTGACTATTTTTTGAAAGCCCAAACTGCTTACTCCTCACCAAAAGAGCTGGCTCAGATTCAGCAGCACAAGGACCCTGTAAAAGCCAAGGAGAGAGAGACCGAGAGAGAGAAAGAGAGGTTATACGGACTCCATTCATTTAAAACGTTAAAATGTAATACTGATGTTTAATTGTAATTCTTATATATTAACTTGGTGTCCTTGTATAGTCTAATTTAAATTCCTTAAGAATAAAATCATAAAAATAAATTTTTATTAACTAAAAACCAACTCTTGGTGTCCTTGTATACTCTAATTTAAGTTCCTTAAGACTAAAAACCCAGGTGTGGCATTGTAGGGTAAGCACTGGACTGCTGACCTCACGGTCAGTGGTTCAAACTCACTAGTTGCTCCTTGGAAACCATATACAGAGTTGCTACACCATTGGAAGTGACTTAGCAGCAGTAACAACAAAAACTTCATCGTAGGCATTTATTAAATGCCCATTGAATGCACATCCGTTTTCATACCTTTTTGAATGACCTAATGAACATGCTCAATAAATAGTTATTAGCTCATATTTTCATTAACCTCTAAGGAAAAATATTACTTCTATTTCTGAGGAAATGAAAATTTCCTTTCCATTTTCACTTAGAAAAGAGTTTTAGTTTTCGAATACTGTCACAGGGAAAATGACAAGCTAGCCACCCAGGAGATTATGAGAGTAGAAAAACATTTTTCTTCTGGCCCTCCCCATTCCTATCCCCGTTATTACTTTTCCTTGAAAATTATTGGTCCACTAGAAGGTTTCCATGAATTTAGACTTTCAAGATGGTGTAGCTAAACCTGCGAGTCAGTCCGTTCAGGTCCTTAGTCAGTTGCTAGGCAACCAAGCACATTTTAAAACGTAACCCATCATACACCATTTCAACTGTTCAAAGATGAGTATCCTAGGGTGCTTAAGAGAGACACTGAGGTAAAGGGAGCTTCATAGGTGTGCTGCTTGTGCCGTCTGTTGGTATAATTGCTCTATTGCCACTATCTTAAAATTCTTAATAATATTTGAACAAAGATTTCTGGATTTTCAATTTGCATTGGGCTCTACAAATTATATAGCCAGTCCTGGCAAGTTAGATCATATTTGACTACTGTAACCCTCTGCTCAATACATGATCAATGCTTCTTGAATTATCAAAGCCACAATTGTCCCCCTCTTCTCTATTTCACAGGGTAGCTTCAGATACAGGTTGATTAGAAAGTCTTGTGGAACACGCAGTCCACGAGAAAATAAATAACCTGCACACTTTGATCGACCCATCTGTTTTTGAGAGCTGCACTTAATAGCTCTCAAATGGCCCACTGCCCCAGTGAGAGCTGACTCAGCAGGTCTCGAAGAGCCCAAGGCAGTCTCTTTGATGAGGAGTGTTTTTCTTGAACAGTGTACCTCAGATATGACTCATCAGTGCACAGGAAATTTCTACTCGATGAAGAAAAGCCTCATTTTGTTTTCTCTTGAGCTTAGTCAAACCAAGTTCTCTGCCACAGCAGGTAAGAGGCTTTAAGTTCTTGAAATGCTACGAAATTGTTCTTCTTGGAAGCATTTTCTTTTCTTTCTTGTTCCCTAGGATATGGTCAGTTATAAACATGAAATTTGCACAGCTATGCACAAACCAAGGAAAATACTATTCACTCAGAGAGAAGACCAGCTTCACTCGGAATCAATGTGTAGACCTTTCCTATTGCATTGTCTGCAAAGGGAGTCTAGATGGAAAAGACTTTGGGAACTTAGTGTCTCAGCAGTCAATGCTGCGGCTAATATAATTGACAACATTTATAAATCTCTCATGACATTTCCTGTTCAGCAGACCACTGTAACACACATAAGCAGCCTGAAGTCTCCTCTCAGAAGTCTCTAAGAGAATCTTGCCAGATG
This sequence comes from Chrysochloris asiatica, assembly GCF_000296735.1. NCBI lineage: Eukaryota > Metazoa > Chordata > Mammalia > Afrosoricida > Chrysochloridae > Chrysochloris > Chrysochloris asiatica. The sequence goes on from NW_006408531.1 coordinate 24,682,264, forward strand.
TGAGCCCACTGTGGGTAGAAAACCCATAGATTGAAAAGGTCAATGAATATTGAGGAATTAAGTAACAATAATTTGCCGCCTGTATTCCTGGTAAGATGTGTAGGATGTCGAACCACAAGGTCGGCAGTTCAAACCTGCCAGCTGCTCCTTGGAAACCCTATACAGGGTTGCTATGAGTTGAACCTGACTCCATGACCCTTACCAACAACAACAAATGTGTAGTCTAAAAGAAAAACACCAGCACATTATTTCCATATTATTATTAATATTGTGGCGACTTGTCTAGTTATTATAAACTGATGCAAAACAGTTGTTCTTGAGTGGATTCTTACTTAGGGCAATTGATGTGTGTCAGAGTAGAACTTCTCTCCATAGGAATTTGTGTGTTTTTTGGGGGGGATTGGGAGTGGTAGGTTGGAGCAATGACTGAGGGTTATGGCTGGGACTATGGCTAGGTATTGACTAGACCTAGGACTTCGTTTAGTGGTAGGGTTGTGATTAGGACTAGCGGTAAGTGTTGGAGTAGTTTTTAGGGTTATAGTTAGGTTTATTTTAATTAATTATTTAATTTATTTAAATCTATTTCATTTCCTCTTCAGTTGGAAGTTCTGTAACTGGACTGTTCCCTCTTTTCACTTTATGGCTTTTTTGTTATTGCAGCTGTATCTCTGGTTCTCTATTTTCAGTCTTATTTGTTGTTGTTAAGTGCTGTTGAGTCGGTTTTTGAATCATAGTGACTCTGTATAGGGTTTCCGAGGAGCAGCTGGTGAGCTTGAACCACTGACCCTGCGGTTCAAACTTACCTTGCAGTCCAGCGTATTAACCCACAGTGCCCCACCAGGATTGCACTTTGTCTTACAGGTCTGTTTTACTTTACATACTTCTGTTTCTGGGTTGAGTCTAGGTGATGTTGTTATATATGTTAGTCTCAGGTTGTTGTCTGCTACTGTTGATTCTCTGTCCTTCAGTATTTTTTGTAAGGTTGGTCTGGTTTTTACAAATTATTTTATTTTCTGTTTGTCTTAAAATGACCTTGTCTCACTGTCATATTTGATGGTCACCTTTGCTGGAAATATTGTTCTCAGTTGGCAATATTTTTCCATTAGGATTTATATATGTCATTCCATTATCTTCTTGCCTGTATGATTTCTACTGAGCAATCGAAGCTTAGTCTTATAAGTTCTCCTTTCTATGTAACTTTTTATTTTTACTGAGTTATTCTCAGAATCCTTTCCTTGTCTTTGGTTTTGTAAAGTTTGATTATAAATGTTTTGGCATTTTTCTTTTGGGATCTACCCTATGTGGAGTTAGTTCAACTTCTTGAATGACTACCTTCTCATTTTTCATGATGTTAGGGAAGTTTTCTTCCAACAACTCTTGGACAGTTTTACATATATGTATATAATTTTTTTTTTTTTTTGTCTCTTCCTGTTCGGAATTCCAGTCACACATAAGTTATTCCTCTTGATAGTGTCCCACATAGATCTTAGGCTTTCTTCAGATTTTTGTTGTTGTTTTTTCTCTGATTGTTCCTCTGTTGTTGTTAAATGCTGTTGAGTCGGTTTTGACTCATAGCAACCCTGTATAGGGTTTCAAAGGAGTGGGAAATGAGTTAAAACCTATGATCTTGCAGTTCAACCTGACCTTGTGGTTCAGTGTTTATTTTATAGTCTTATACCAGAAGAACTGTGATTGTTCTTCTAGCAGGTAAATATTGAGAGATTTTTCTTCATACTCAGTAATTTGGCTTTCCATTAATTCAAATATATTTCTTTGTCATTTCAGTGTATCATTTCTGAAGTCTTACTGTTACTATTCTGGCTTTCCAATTGCTGATTTTGTATGGTTTCCATTTTAAAAATTATTTTATCAATTTGTTTCCTGATTTTCCGCCCCCATAGTTTTATCTATAAGGAGCTCTGGTAGTGTAGTGGTTACGAATCAGGCTGCAAACCACAAGGTCAGCAGTTCGAAACAACCAGCTGCTCCGCGGGAGAAAGATGAGGTGATCTGCTCCCGTAAAGATTTCCAGCCTCGGAAACCCTGTTCAGGGTCGCTATGGGTCGAAACCGACTCTACGGCACTTAACAACAAAAACAACAAGTTTTATCTATGCTTTTCTTGATTTCATCGGTAGTTTTCTTGGTTTTTCTCTCAATTCATTGAATTGGCCTAATAGCATTCCTTTAGATTCTTTATCAGGTAGTTCCAATACCATTTCTGGTGTTATATTTTCTGAGTCTGTATTTTGCTCACTTTTTGGAGGCATTCTGTCTTGTTTCTTTGTATAAGCTGAAATTATCTGTTTTCTCCAAGACCTTGTGGTATTATATTTATATTTAGTTGATAACTGTATATTGGTATATTCTTAAGAATGTAGCAACTGTCTCCGGTGGATGTGGTAGAGACCAAAAGTCTGACTGCAGTTAGTTTTCTGTTCACCATTTGTGTGGTGCACTTTGGGGTGGGTTCACATACAACCAAAAGCAGGGGAGCTATGCCAGGTGCCTGACCCCAGGAAGAGATGAGGCTGGAGGGGAAGCCACTGGCTGTTGGGTTGGTAGGGGAGGGACTGGCCATACCCCTACCTACCAGGAGAGTATGGAAACAAGGGAGAACGGCACCCCCTTGTCACCAACCTCTACCAGTGTTTTCATCCTCAGGCCACTATATTAACAGTCGCTCACTATAGATCAAGATGGCTGTGCCACTCCACGGGGCAGCCAACAGTCCACTGGTTTTTCTTCTCTCTCACTGTTCCTTCCTGTTAATTTCCTTTTCCAGTTGTCACTAAATCCACCACTCTGTCCTATGCCCTGATGCTCAGGGTTCCAGATCATCATCTGTATCTGTTTCACTCAATCTGGTTTGGTGTGTTTGCTTACTCTGCCATTGGGTCCTGGATCACTTCCATAGGGTTTTCAATGTTGGTTTTTTTTTTTTTTTAAGTAGATCACCAGGTCTAGGAACCTCTGGGTTAACTCAAATTTCCAAACTTGGTCTTTGCAATTGAGCACATTAACTGTTTTTGCAACCAAGCACATTTACATACCAGCCAGGGACTCCTAGTTACTATATAAAAATGTTTAAAAAAATAAATTTTAAACTATAATTTTTTAGTTTTTAAAAATTATCAAAGTGGCAGCTGCAAAGATTAGAAATTTTACTGTTAGTTTCTCTGTGTCTGAAGAGCTTCTGACTTTGTCTGTTGCCTCATGTCCCTAACACAGTGATCATATTGCAAGATTGAACAGGTGTTTCCAAAATGGGTCCTGGACAGGGCAGTGGTTCTTTATCACAAATTATCAGATGAGCTCTGGTAGCGTAGTGGTTACAAATCGGGCTGCGAACCTCAGGTCCAACAGTTTGAAACTACTAGCTGTTCCATGGGAGAAAGATGAGGCTTTCTGCTCCTGTAAAGATTTACAGCCTTGGAAACTCTGTACAGGGTCACTATGAGTCGGAACCGACCCATGGCACATAACAACAACTAGATGGAAGGGAGTCCTAGTGTGGCACTGTTGGTTAATGTGCTGGACTGCAAAGTCCACTTGAACCGGGAGGCCAGTGGTTCAAGTTCACCAGCTGCTCCTCAGAAACCCTATACAGGGTCACTATGGGTCAGAACCCTATTCCACGGCACTTAACAACAACAACAACTAGATGGAAAGGGTCCTATTTAAGTCACTTTTAGGAATACCTCTGACCAGAAAAGGTCAGGGACTTTGTAAAGGTCCTTTTGAGAATGACTTGTATTACGTAAAACACCCACTTAAAATTTAGGAAGAAGAAAGCACCCTAACAAGGCTCCTGTTTCACTTCTGCAACAGAAGGACCTTGAGAAACAGATGAAAGCCAGGGGTTAATTAGATAGTGTTCTCAGATCAGCCAACGGTACTGAAGAGAGTGGTAACAAACTGATCACTTCAATAGGCAGTCAATAAAGTATCAACCCAGTATGGTGACTTCATTTTTCTTTCAGTCCATTCTGAACAGATGTTTCTAATTGTTAATGGCAATGAGATGGCGCTTGTAGATACTCCTTCAATAAAACACATACCACTTTCCTTTATAAGACTGACAATTGAAAAAGGACTGAAAAGTACCGGTGCCTTTTAAGGATTTTTGTATGTCTGTTGTTGTTCAGTGCTGTCAAGTCGGTTCTGACCCATAGCGACCCTGTATAGGGTTTCCAAGGAGCCGCTGGTGAGCTTGATCTACCGACCCTGTAGTTCAAACGGCTTTGCAGTCTGGCGCATTAACCCATAGCACCACACCAGGATACTTAAAAATTTATATCAGGATAAAATTCTCAGACTTCTAACATGGTAAAATTTTTGTGTGCAAATCTAGATCTTCCGTTTCCTCTGGAGTCTCTGAAAACATGCCTGATGCTAGGACATGTGCAGGAAGTACCTTTCCCCAATACTCTGTATACTGTTGTTGTATGAAAATTTCATGGAAAAATTCCATTATCTTTCCATTTTATTTTTCCACAAACTTTTTGAAGCCCTCTTGTGTTCTCTTCCCCCCTTTTGCAGGTCACACCAAGAGTGGAGGCTGGAGACGCTCACCCGGTCTCTCAAGCTGCTCTCTTACTTTTAATATATTAAAGAAGCACATGTCAGATGGACCAGAAAGTGCTCCTTGGCCCCACAAGAATAAAATGATATTTTCATTAGGACATTTTCAACCCTGCCTCCGCTCGTCATCTAAACTAAGGAAGAAGGAGAGGAAGGTCTTTCAAATGAGGTAATTATATAGAATTTATAAAACGTGGTCATTGCAAGATGCATTTTCTTCCTCCAAATGAATGTGAGGTTGGGAGTAGTTATCATACTTATACACACAATGCGCTACCTCTGTAGTTTTGGAAATACCAGTTTCTGATATGTGCTAAAACAACCAAAACAGTAACAACAAAAAAACCAGGGTCACAGAGGAGGCTCATCAATCTCAACGTTACAATTCTGCCACCTGGTGGGAACTCTTTAAAGTACTACCAGTAGCCAAAGCCCATTGCCATAGAGTGAATTCTGACTCAGTGACCCTAAAGGGCAGAGTAGACCTGCTCCATATGGTTTCTAGCTCTGGTAGCGTAGTGTTTATGAATTGGGCTGTGAGCCTCAAGGTCAGCAGTTTGGAACTACCAGCTGTTCCACGGGAGAAAGATGAGGCTTAACCCTATACAGGGTCACTATGAGTCGGAACCGACTCCAGGGCACATAACAACAACAATAATGCTTAAGGAAGCTGACTGTCACATCTTTCTCCCATAGAGAGGCTGGTGGGCTCAAACTGATGACCTTTTGGTTAGCAGGTAAGTGTTAACCACGTCATCACAAGGCTTCTTTGCAATAAATATGTTGTTGTTAAGTGCTGTCGAGTCGGTTCTGACCCGTAGGGACCCTGTATAGGGTTTTTGAGGAGCAGCTGGTGAGCCTGAACCACTGTTCAAACGGCTTTGCAGTCTGGTGCATTAACCCTCAGCACCACTCCAGGACTCCTAACACAACAAGTATACTTGGGGAGAAATGTGATATGAAACTAGGTCGCAATGTACTAGCTGCTTATTTGTCTCTCCTTGGCAGGTAACAAACTATGATCAGACAGGCACTGGATTGGCGTCTTCATGTGGCAGCACAACTGTTGATGAGAGTAGTGACGTCATTGGAGAAGATTCTTAAGGAAGCCATGCTTCTCTTAGGGCAGTGTTTAGGGAAGTGTGTCCTACAGCACATTAGCAAGGGCGGGAAGACCTGTCCCCTCTCACACTGCTACTCAGTTAATTTCAGGTCAGAATAGAGCTGAAGTCTTTTGCAACTGGCTGACTGATGACTGGTATTTGGAAATTAATTACTCTATTGAACATAGCATATGATTAGCTGACAAACGTAGTTTGAATTCAGATTGATCCAGGCCATCGATTTAAATTGCATTTATCATAACTGGCATCTTTGGTCATGTTATTGAAAGCACCAAATAAAGAATTTTTATGAAAATTGTACAGTTTTCTTCTTTCTGAAGTCAATAAAGGAGCCGTCGTGGGTGGCTCCATACAATCCCCATTGGACTGTGAATCTCAAGGCCCATGTTTCGAGCCCACCAGCCACTCGTTTGTTGAAAGAACAGGCTTTCTGCTCCTGCAAAAATTTAAAGTCGCAGAAACCCAACACAAGGTGGCTATGAGTCAGAATTGACTTGATGACACTTGACAACAACAATAACAGTGGAATTCTAGGATAGACACTGAACTGCAGTTCAACCCCACCAGACGTTCTGTGGGAGAATGGGAGAAAGACGAGGCTTTCTGTTGCTGTAAAGATTAGATCCTCAGCAACCCTATAGGGTGGCTAGGAGTTGGAATCGATTACATGGCAGTGGTTTGTGTTTGGATTGCTTTGAGGTCAGTAACCCCTCTAATAAATGTGGACTAAAATCACATCTGTGAAGTTGGATGCATATTTGTGATGCTTGTGTCATGGATGAATACTAAAGGGAAGATACTTTTTATAACACTAAATTTAATGCTCTCAAGTATAAAATTCCTACTGAAGCTGTTTTGGAGAAATTGAATTTTGTTACCTCTCTGCACAGTTCTTTTGGTGAAATGTTGGTCATTTGTAGTAATATGGACACATGAGGGCCTGAATGGAGCCCTTGGGTGGTTCAGATGATAAGTGAGCTTGGAAAGGTGGGAAGTTCTAGTCCAGCAAGGGGCACCACAAAAGAAAGGCCTGGTGATCTACTTCTAAAAAAAAAAATCAGGGTTTGAAAACCCTGTTGAACACAGTTCTACTATAACACACATGGTTTTCCATGAGTCAGAATTGACTTGAAGGCAACTGGTTTTTGTTTAAAGCCAGATTTCCTTTTGTATGGAAAATGTGTATTTTCCATTTAAATACATATCAGTATGTATACCTCATCCATTTTGGCAAAAACTGTATTTATATTTTAAAGTTTTAACATTAAAGTTGCTAAAGAAATAGCTTGCTTTGGGTCTACTCTTTCTTTTTTGCACATTCCTTTTCCCCAACCAAAGACCTTTAACAGCATGAAGACTCACACTGGTTACTTAAATCTCTCGTCTTTGTTTTCAAATTTTAAACAAATTTTAAATTTTAAGTTCAAAGTTCAACTTTCCAATAAAATTCAAGAAGAAGAAATGCAGTCATCTCATTGTATTCAGACCTACACAGTTCACCATTATAAAGACCTGATATTCTGTAATACAGAAAATGCAGATTCTTCTCTATTCCCCACCCCGCCATCCTCCATGGGAAATACACACTAATATAATGGCTAGAAATGTTTCTCCTAGCTTTAAATGGGATAAGGATAAGGGAGAGATATAAAGAAAAGATAGGCTACCACACCGTCAAATTGGATAATATGCATGAAATGCTCTCTAATTGATAATGTTCTAACGCGTGTTAATAATAAGGTTGGCATAATCCATTACACAGAGCAGGGCTTTGTCAAGAAGGTCTTAAACTGCCTGTGTTGCTGTTTTAAGTGCCACCAAGTTGGTTCTGACTCATAGTGACCCTTTTTAGAGATTCTGAGACTTTTAAATCTCTGCAGGAACAGAAAATCTCACCGTTTCCTAGCTAGACATTGATGAAGGAGGGCATGTGATCTTAGGAGTCAGACAGGTTACAATTTGAACCTGGTTCCATTACTTTCCATGAGAACTGAAGCAAGTTACCTAAAACTCAGAGCCTCTATCTCTGCAGTCACTCATTTATTTGCAATAGCTTACTGAGCATCTAGGACTTATGTATCTACACTAGGTGTAATCTACTGTACATGCTGAAGAGTTAATACAATATAAACAAAAAATAAAACAACAATGTTCCTGTTCTAATGAACCTAACATTTTACTTTCTGCCAAGGAGGCAGAAAGTAAATCGGCAAAAGAATTTATAATCTGTTAGGTTGCAAAAATTTAAAAAAGAAAGAAAGAAAGCAAAAAGTGCTATGAAAATGAGTAAAGGAGATTAAATTGAAACATTCAGCATATGAGTATGGTGGCAGATTTAGATTTACACTTGATAGATTCATTTTCTTGCTTCCAGGTACCACTAACCATTTTATTTAGATGGATTTTAATGGTGTCCCCGGCCATACTTCCAATTTCTATTACTGAAAGCCAGTGGCTTCCATTCCTGAACCACACTCAGCACTTACCCTGCCCATCCTCCACACATGATTGCTTACTTATAAGATGCATGCCCAGGTCTGTCTTTCTCAAAATAATCGCTCTCTCTGTGCCTCTCTCTCAATGGTTCACTTGTTAGCAGTGATGCTATCTTATTTATCCTTTCGTATAGTAAGCCCCCTCCCTTTTTTTTTTTTTTTTAGTAATATTTTAAAAAGTAGACACTTCACCTTCTAAAAGGAGAGAACATAAATTCAGAGAGAAGCTAAGTATAACTCCATGGCCTGAAATTTAAAAATATAATACAAGTCAATAGAAAAGGAAAATTCTAAAAAATACATGTTTCTAATCACATACACTCATTGTTGTGGTTAAGTGCCATTGAGTCAGTTCTGACTCAGAGCGATCCAGTTAGGATTTCTGAGCATACTTTAAATATGTAAGATAAGCGGAGTTAGCAGTTGGAATTGAAGTATCTGGCTTTTACTAGAAATTATCATTAATGTACTGCTACCCATCTGTCCATTTGTCCCACTATGCTGACTTGCATGTTGCTGTGATGCTAGAAGCTATGCCACCTATATTTCAAATACCAGCAGGGTCACTTTTGGTGGACAGGTATTAGCAGAGTTTCCATATTAAGAACAGAAGAAGAAGGAATAGGCAGTCCACTTCTGAGGGATTAGTGACTAAAAACTTTACAAATAACAGTGGATTTATTGTTTGATATAGTGCTGGAAGATGAGCCCCTCAGGTTGGAAGACCCTCAAAACACACTCACAGAAGAGCTGCCTCTTCAACGTAAAGTTGACCTTAATGACTTGGATGGAACAAAGCTTTCAGGACTTACATGTGCTGATGAGACATGACTCAAAATGAGAAGAAATAGCTGCAAACAATGTGGAACGTAGTAAGTATAAATTTAGGAAATTGGAAATTGTCAAAAAATTGATACCCTAGACATTGGTAAGCTGAAATGAACTTGTATTGGCCATTTTGAATTGGACAATCATATAGTTTGCTATGCTGAGAATGACAAATTCTAGAGGAATGGTTTCACACTTATTTTTAAAAAGAATATTTCAAGATTTATCTTGAAATACAGTACTGTCTGTGATAGGATAATATCTATGAACCTGCAAGGAAGGCTAGTTAATACAAATTCATTCACCAACAATCAAAGTCAGTGATGATGAAATGGAAGAATTAGACCAGCTTCCTCAGTCTGACATTGACCAAGTATGCAATCAAGATGCATTGATAATTACTGGTGATTGGAATGTGAAATTTGGAAACAAAGAGCAAGGACCAGTAGTTTTAAAATATGACTTTGGTGATAGAAACAACACTAGAGATCACATGATAGAATTTTGTAAGACCAATGACATATTCATTGAAGATGCATTTATTTTTAGTGTTTTTGTTTTTTGTTTTTTATTTTAACAACATAAATGGTGATATGCACATGGACCTCTACAGATGGAATACACAGGAATCAAGTTGATTATATCTGGGGGAAAAGAGAATGGAGAAATTCAATATCATCAGCCAAAACAAATCAGTCCATGAGTTGACTGTGGAACAAACCATCAATTGCTTACACAATTCCAAGTACAGGCAGAAGCAGAAGAAAATGTAAACAAGTCCACAAGAGCCAAAATGTGACCTTGTGTGTGTTCCATCTGAATTTAGAAACATCTCAGGTTCAGATTTGATGAACTGAACACTAGTGACCAAAGACCAGAGGAATTGTGATGTAACATCAAGAACATCATACATGAAGAAAGGGCATTAAAAAGACAGAAAAGAAAGAAAAGGCCAAAGTGGACATCAGAAGAGACTCTGAGATTTGCTCCTGAATGAAGAGTAGCTACAGCTACTGGGGGAAAAAAAGGTTAAGTGAAAGAGCTGACAAAAAATTTCAAAGGGCATCTCAAGAAGACAAAGTAAAGCATTATAATGATATGTGCAAAAACCTGGGATTAGAAAACCAAACGGGAAGAACATGCTCAGCATTTCAACTCAAGCTGAAAGAAATGAAGGAAAAAATTCAAGCCCTGATTTGCAACACTGATAGATTCTATAGGCAAACTATTGAAAGATTCAGAAAGCATCAAAAGAAGATGGAAGGTACACAGAGTTAATTGTACCATTTCAAGAGGTAGTATATGATCAAGACCCAATAGTACTGAAAGAAGAAGTCCAAGCTACACTGAAGGTATTAATGAAAAACAAAGCTCCAGGAAGTGATGTGATACAAACTGAAATATTTCAACAAATGGATGCAGCACTGGAGGTGCTCACTGATCTTTGCCAAGAAATTTGGAAGACTGGCTCCTGGCCAACCAACTAGAAGAAATTTATATTTGTGCAGATTACAAAGAAAGGTTATCGAACAGAATTTAGAAATTCTTGAAATTTTTCATTAATATCACATGCAAGTAAAACTTTGCTTAAGATAATCCAAAAATGGTTTCAGTAGTATATCAACAGGGAACTGCCTCACATTCAACGTCTATTCAGAGGAGGACGTGACATGAGGGATACCATTGCTGATACCAGATGTATCCTGGCTGAAAGCAGAAAGCGTCAGAAAGATGTGTATCTGTGTTTCATGGACTATGGAAAGACAGTCGACTGTGTGAATCATAACAAATTATGTATAACATTGCAAAGAATGGGAATTCTAGAACACTTAATTGTGCTCAAGCAGAACCTGTATATAGACCAACTGAAAATGGTTTGAACAGAACAAGAGGATACTGCATGGTTTAATAAAGATGTGCATCAAGGTCGTATCCTTTCAATCTGTATGTGGAACAATACATCCTTTCAATCTGTATATGGAATATATGAGGAATGTGGCATCAAAATTGAAGGAAGGCTCATTATTAACATGCAATATGTAGATGACTCAATCTTGCTTGCTGGAAGTCTTGAAATACCTTCTGATGAGGGTCAAAGACTACAGTCTTTATGAATTATACCTCAAGGTAAAAAAAAACAAAAATTCTCACAATTTGGGAAAAGATTGAAGCAAGCAACCAAGGATTTAATTTTTCTTGGGTCCACAAATAATGCCAACTGCCCTGGGCAAATCTGCTGCAAAAGACCTCTTAAAAGTGTAGAAGAGCAAAGATATTGTTTTAGGACTACATTGTGCATGACCTAAGTCATGGTTTTTTCAATCACTTCATACACATGCAAAAGCTGAACAATGAATAAGGAAGACTAGAGAATAATTGAAACATTTGATTTGTGGTTTCGGAGAAGAATATTGAAAGTATCATGGTCTACCAGGAGAACAAAAAATCTGTCTTGGAAGAAGTATAGAGTGCTCCTTATAAGCAATAATTGTGATACCTTGTTTCATGCACTTTGGACATGCTATCAGGAGTAACTAGCCCCTGAAGAAGGACATCATGCTTGGTCAGTTCAAAAGAGGAAGTCTTTCAATGAGACAGATTGATACCATGGCTTTATCAATAGGTTCAAACAACAGCAATTGTGAGAATGAGGCAAGATGGGGCAGTATTTTGTTTTGTTGTATATGGGGTGACTATGAGTTAGAATCGACTCAATGACATCTAACAACATTACACAAGTAATGTTAGATGTCATTGAAACCTTGGTTCATGCTCTAAATATAAGGGTTCTTTTAATGTGTGTAACTTTGTTTCATGCTCTAAGTATAAAGGCTCTTTTTCCTCATGCCTAAATTAGTAATTGGAATCATTTAGGTCTATTCTAGCTCTAACATTCTATGATTCTTTTTAAATCAACCAAATAGGCTAATATTAACATTCTCTTTTGCTTCTGTCTTGTAGATGAAATGGAATGCTCTGTGTTGGAAAAGTTAAAACATACACTGCTGAGAGAAAATTAAAGTTGGAATTAGAACAGAAGGTTATAAGACAACTTAAATGAGTTAAAATCCCCAGTTCCAGATGGGCAAGTATCTTCATTTCAGAGAGATGGGAAAATGTGGATTCTAGAAAGCAGAGTGATATTCTTGAGATACTATATTGAAAATCTTCATAGGTACTTAGAAACCAAATGTGATCACTGGGGGTCAGCAGTCTTTTCCACAAATAAACCATACCCAACCAAAATGGAGAGATCTCACTAAAGAGAAATTAAAGTGATAAAAAAGGTCCTTGAGGTTTTGATTTACTGAATATGTTGTTGCTTTTAAGTGCCCCCCTCGAGTTGGTTTCAACCCATAGTGACCCTGTATAGGGTTTTCAAGGAGGGCTGGTGAGCTTGAACTGCCGACTTTGTGATTCAAACCAACTTTGCAGTCCAGCTCATTAACCCACAGCACCACACCAGGTCCCCCACACCAGTTACTACAGCACATTGACCCACATCGCCCCACCAGGAACTAACACACACCAGATACTATTAAATATGGTACCTGATTAATATCTAACAGTATGATGCATTTTTAAAAATATTAATGAATTCTTAGGTATATTAATAGAAATACAATCACAAAACAAGGGAAGAAGAGGACCCCGTACTTGTCACTCCATTTCGGATATTATGGTCTATTCAAGGTACCATAATTTGAAAGGAGTATGTCAAATTGAAGTGGGGAAATGGGAGTTAGGGATTAGGTTCATATGAAGAATGCCTAAAGTAATGGAATATTTAATCTGGGTAAGTAGAAGACTGAGCTACTTTCAATCAGTAAGAGCTAATAGACAAAGGAAGGTTTAAATTTAGTGTGTTTGGCTACAGAAACACAATCATTATATCGAATTTTATAGGGAGGCAGATTTTCTTCAATATGACCAATAGATTTCAGATAGCTACAATCTGCCTTATCATAACATATTAAAACCCCTTTCTCTATATAAGTGTTCAAGCAAAGGCTGCAAGTCCACATCAAGTATCACATACAAAGAACTCATGTATTACAGTAGCAATTGGGCCAGATGATCTCTAGGGCTCCTATGAGTAATAATTTACAATTCTAAGTTAATTTAAGGTGCTCTGGTGGTGAAGTTAGTTTAATTATTGGGATCTTTATATATATAGTTGTTAAGTGCTGTCAAGTCGGCATATTAACCTACAGCACCACACCAGGACATTTTTTGTATGTACATCTATATGTACAGTAAAAGAGATTGAGAGAGATTGGGAGAGCATGCTCTGGCTACAAATCGGGCTGCAAACTTAAGGTCAGCAGTTCAAAACTACTGCAGGAGAAAAATGAGGCTTTCTGCTCCCGTAAAGATTTACAGCCTTGGAAACCCCAGGGTCGCAAGGAGTTGGAACCAACTCCATGGCACATAATCACTATCATATGTTGTTGTTGTCAGGTGCCATCCAGTCGGAACCGACTCATAGCGACCCCATGCACAGCAGAACGAAACAATGTCCGATCCTGGGCCAACTTCACTACCGCTGCCACACTTGACGCCATCAATGATGCCACCTGGCTGATCCATCTCATTGGGGGTCTTCCTCTTTTTCTCTGATCCATCACCTACTCAGCATGACATCCTTCTTCAGCGACTGTTCTCTCCGGACAATGTGTCCAAAGTAGGAGAGACGAAGCTTAGCCATCTTGGCCTCCAAGGAGCACTCTGATTGTACTTCTTCCAAAACAAATCTATTGGTTATTTTGGCAGTCCA
>NW_006408531.1:24700768-24713274 GCF_000296735.1 Chrysochloris asiatica
TATATATTAAACATATATATTTGTTGGTGAGGTTGAACCACCAACCTTGAGGTTCAAAACGACCTTGCAGTCCAGCATGTTAATCTACAGTGCCACACTAGGATTCCTTTTTTATATATAAACTTTTATAAGTGGACATTAGAATCCCAGGTCAAAAAAGTCTCATGATGTTTTCCAATTGAAAACACATTTTTGAGTCTAGAGAATGGATAATTTTAAGGTATATAGGGCAAATAAGAGGAAGATCATTAGCTTCCTTTTACTGGGGGGAAAGAATTGGCCTGAGGCAGCATCATAAAATAGTTGAGGAAACATTTTAAAATTCAGGTGACAGATCTTAGTCATGGGTTATAAGGAAACGAACACCTTGAACTAAAATTCCAGTGACTAATGATTTTTCACTGATATCTGGTTGATGTCAGGTATTTTTTTGTGTGTGGAAATGGGGCAAAATCATACTTCCAATTATATAAACTGACTTAGAGCTTGCAGGGATCAAATGAAATGCATATAATATGCCCAGCAGAGTACTGGACACACAATGATGGTGGTGGTTATGTGCTGTGGAGTCGGTTCCAACTCATAGCGACCCTCTATAGGGTTTCCGAGGCTGTAAATCTTAATGGGAGCAGAAAGCCTCATTTTTCTCCCGTGGAGCAGCTGGTAGTTTCAGACTGCTGACCTTGCGGCTCACAGCCTGATTCGTAACCACTTCGCTAGCAGAGCCCCTTGGACACACAATAGTTACTAATTAAATGAAGGGATTCCTCACATTATTTCTGTGGGTGTGCTTCTTCCAATTTTCAAAACACTTTACATACATTATCTCAATGAATTCTTACAGTAACCCATGTGTTGGCATGGTGAATGTAAGAGCTCTATTTAACAGAGAAGAAAATGGTGCCAAGAGTAAAACCAGTTTCCTGAAATGATCAGTTGGCTTCTCATTTAATAAATAGTTCAACTGGCAAGAAACTCACAGCAAATTCCATCGTGGAACTTCAGGAAGGGAAGTGAAATGTTCAAGACCTTTCAAATTCTGCATTTTAGGCAACATGATGATCCGCCTACCAATTGTTGTTATTAAGAGCCATGGTGTAGGTTCCTACTCACAGAGACCCTATATAGGATTTTTGAGGCTGTAAATTTTTGCAGGAGCAGAAAGCCTCATCTTTCTCTCATGATCTACCAATTAGCAAGGGTAATAAACACGTTATCTGTGCTGTCAAGAGTGCAGGAAGATTCATCCTTTTTGATACACTTATGGTGAGAATCTAAATTGGTGCTGTTGGTAGGTACTGTTGAAATTGGTGTAAACTTTGGAAAAATCCAATTTAGATATAGGTATTGAAAACCTTGGACATGTTCATTTTGGCCTCATAATTCTCTAGGAATTTATTTTAAGAAAATCATCAGAGATGGAAACGATATTTGATGCACAGGGATGCTCATCAGAACATACTCTGTAATAGTGAAACAAAGAGCTCTGGTAGCATAGTGGTTAAAAAATCGGGCTGCTAACCTCAAGGTTAGCAGTTTAAACTACCAACTGTTTTTCGGGAGAAAGATGAGGCTTTCTGCTCCTGTAAAGATTTACAGCCTCGGAAACCCTGTGCAGGGTCACTATGAGTCGGAACCAACTCCACGGCACATAACCACCACCACCACCACCACCAATAGTGAAACACTGAAAACAATCTAAATGGCCCCCAGTGGGGAAGCGGTAAAGTAAATTGACATGGCCAAATGTTGCAGTGATAAGAAGTCCACCTTTGGAGTCAGACCCACTGAATTAAAACTCGTACTTTACTGTTGAGCAGTTTGTGAATGGCTTAGTTACTTAAGCTACCTAACTTTTAGTTGAATAACCTAAAAATAGGATAATGATACCTATTTTAAAGTGATTTTATTAGAAATACATATAAATATTACATGAGAATATTTATCCAGTGATTAGCATTATTTGTTGTTGGTGTTAAGTGCCAATGCATTGGTTCTAACTCATAGCAACCCTGTATAGGGTTTCCTGGGATTTAAATCTTTGCAGAAGTAGAAAGCCTCATCTTTTTCTCACAGATCAACTGGAAGACTTGAACTGCAGACCTTGTCCACAGTCTAGTGCTTGTCATATGGAGCCACAGCATTTAGTAAGCTTAAAAATAGCAATTATCATCATTACTACATAGTAACTATGTTATTGTTGTTGTTAAGTGCTGTTGAGTCAGTTCCAACTCATAACGACCCTGTATAAGGTTTCTGAGGAGCAGGTGGTGGATTCGAACTGCTGACCTTGTGGTTCACAGTCCAATGCTGATCTGACAGCACCACACCAGCAATCTCATAGTAGATATGTTTATTATTAAATGCTTACTATATGGAGTCCTGGTGAGGGAGGATTAGCACCAGGCTGCTAATTGCAAGACCAGTGGTTCAAACCCACTAGCTGCTCCTGGGAAAACCTATACAGGATTTCCTATGAGTCACCACCAACTCGATGGGCCTTAACAACCTATATCAAACACTGTGCACTATTGAAACCCGTGATCATTTTCAATCCTCATAATAACTCCTTGACAAAGGTGTTGTTACTATGTTCATATTACAGGCTAGGAGACTGGAGACTGGATTCATTAAACAGCTTCCCCAGATTCATACAGGTGGTGGTAGAAAATGCTAGCATGTGAAGCCAGGAGTCTGACTCAAAGATCATCCTAAGGCTACACTGCTTCCCACACCAGGAACTAGTACATGTCTCTGTGTATGTGGGGTCCTGGTGTGGCACTGTAGGATCAGCACTGGACTACTAACTACAAGGTTAGTGGCTGAAACCCACCAACCACTCCTCGGAAACCCTATACAGGATCGCTGTGAGTTAGAATTGATTTGATGGAACTTAACAACAGCAACAACACACTGCCTCGCATACCATAGAGTATTATGATGTGTCTCTGTGTATGAGTGTGTATGTCTATAAAATTGAAAGCTGTCAAATTGGATCCAACTCATAGCAACCCTGAATAGGGTTTCCGAGGAAGGGATGGTGAGTTTGCATTGCTGACCTTATGGTTTAGACCAACCCTCTGGTCCAGTGCTTATCTTACAATGCCACATCAGGACTCCATATGTACATATAAATGAAGTGACATAAAGTTTACAAACAATTTTAGCTACAGAATCCGTATTTAAGCACAGGAGACCACACTCTATATAGGCATTATGTATCTATTATGTAAAAGGCACATACAAGTGACTGGAAATAAATAGAGTTGCCTCTGTGTGGTGGTATTAAGGGTGAGTTTTATTCTTGAATCTTCAGACATTTTTGTGTTTTCCAATTTTTCAACTGAACACATGTATGACTTTATCTACAGAAAATTGGAAGAACAGATACATGAATAAAAGAAACTAAGAAAGACGCGAGGAGAATGACTTTTCATGGCCAGGTCCTATTTTTTCAATTCAAACAATAGAATATACTAGAGATCCTGACTGACTATAATACACTGTTGTTGTTGTTGTTAAGTGCTGTCGAGTCGATTCTGACCCATAGCGACGCTATATAGGGTTTCCACTGACCTTGCAGTTCAAACGACTTTGCAGTCTGACACATTAGCCCACAACGCCACACCAGGACTCCTAGATACTAGAAAATGACTAAAACAGTTGGATAAAACATTGAAAGCAATGGGAATATGAACACTTACATGGACCACAACTGGAGTGAGTGTAGGGAAGGTTGGTGAGGGAATCGGTTCGGGGTGGATAACTATCTCAGAAGAAACTGCTCCATTTTCATCTTCACGAGGTTTCTGATCTGCACAGCGACCAATGTCTGCATTTTTGAAGGATACAGGCTGTGCAAAGTCCATGGGGCTGATGGAATATAATTAATATGAAACATTACAACTCGTTTTTATTTTCTTGCTTCCTAACAATTCAATTAAGTCCTCCCCCACCTTTTTTTTTTGAAGGCTGTCAGTGTAAATTTCTAAATATAACTTGAAGATTATCAATTTCTTATCCCCAGTTTTTTGACCACAAGCTTTTGCATAATGTGGAAGCACTAGGAATCCTCATACCAAGAGAGAGAATTAAAAAAAAAAAATAGTAGCAAGGAGATAGACTTACACAGAGTTAATAACTAGGTTCCATATACAACCTTCAAAAGGAGGAATGTTTCTGAGCGGGGAAGGTTGAAATTCCAGTGGAGCACCCCCAACAAAAAGCTTTTGAACTTCAATAGCCTGTTCCATAGTCAGGTTTTGCATATGTCTTCTGTCTTCATCAACTTGAACAGTAAAGATGCTGATAAAATATTAAAAATAAGTGTAAAACCCATACTGTTCAATACATCCAGAAATCAAACTCTCTCCTACTACCTCTCATCACTCTCTCACGTAGACTTGAAGTAAGTCAAAATGTATGTGAGTATTAGGAGCGCTATACAATCAAATGTTATTATTTCTCGGGATCTTGTCTCTCTGCCTCTTTTGTTAACTTTCACAAGAGTTTACTGAAGTCAGGCAATAGTGTAGCTGTACCATTAGGCTTTGGTGGAGTTGCCCAAAGTGGTAGGCAGCCCAACATGAACCAGTAAGAGCTGAAACTTCTGTACTGTGTAGTAATGTCTAATCCTGAAAGGCTCAGTGGGTTTAGCACAGCATGGGGTCACGTTTTGTTTGGCTCTTTATTTCTTGGTTTGTGTTAGCTATTATCTTCCTGCTAGGGGACAAACTGTACTCCTGAGAGCTTAGATTGCAGGAATCTACAGCAAGCACATACAGTACCATTTATAAAGAATGTAGTTGCTGGCTTTTGAATAAAAGAGGCAGAAAAGAACCATGCTAATTGTTCCTTGCAATGATTTTCCTTAGTGGCTGTTTCCCAATTTGCTTATCAGAGATAACTCACACATTGCTAATTGAGAACCTCATGCTACTTACTCACAACAATCGTTGGACCCTAGGGCAAAGAATCAGAAAGAGACAAAGAGTTCTGAGGTTGAAAATGACTAAGGGCATTTTCTCCTTTGTTATAAGAGCAAGTTTTGGGTTTCAACACCAACACTCAGCATGTCAGTATTAGCCATAAGTATTAGTCACCAGCCTGAGGATCCTGAATAGATTACCGAAAATTCACTTCATATTTAGGGAGAAAACCAAAGTACTTGGGTGGAAAACTCCATCCTAAAGTATCATCTTAATTGATTTTATAAATAAGAAAAACCACATGCAAAACTAGAAACAAAACAGAGAAAAGATTATGAATCGCTCTGAATTGGCACTGAGCAATTGTCCCACATTTGGACAACTCAAATATAAGTGAATGGAGCTTAATCACAAAAGTACAAATATTGTACGAGACTGCTAGTGCAAAAATTAACAACAAGCTTTCCACTAAAAGAAGCATTCTTTGATGATTATCAGCAGATGGAGGAGAAAGAAGGGCAAGTCACTGGCTAGAGTAGACAGGTGTTAACTTGGGTGAAGAGGAAGGCAATATACAATAAGCGGAAGGTTGACAAACAATGCTGGAGGCAAGGGAAGACACTGGGAGGAGGGCAAGAGCTAAATTGCAACAGAGGTAAATACTGTTATATACACAATCCTGCAGTAACAGTGGTTTATGAATAGAAGTATGGACAGACATGCCGGCTGATAGACACACAGGAGGGAGAGTGGGACTATGCCCACAAATATATAAAGGTTTGACAGAGAACATTTGTACAGGGTACCTTTACTACAAATATATCCACGAATGTGGTGAAGCATATAGAGAGCAAAGTTACGAAAACTTCTTAGACATACCCAAACATCTTGAGTGAATGAGTTGTTGGACCTGGCATCTCAGGTCCTGGGGGACATCAAGTTCAATTGGCATAATATATTGCCCACAAAGACCATACTATGTCGTACTTTCATGAGTAGTGACTAGGATCTTAAAAGCTCATGAGTGTCTCCTTGTCCAAAGGAAATTGAAGACACTTGGAAGCAGTCAGTTCTGTGCACTAATGCACCATGTGAACATCAATCTTTACAATCCTGAGACCAGAACTAAAAGGTTGGCCTCCGCTACCATTACACTGGGAAAGATCACATTAGAAGGTCCTGGAAAGAGTGGGAGAAAAATGTGGAACCAAATTCAAAATCATAAAAGAGACCAGGTTATTGGTTGTCTAGAGAATGACTTCTCTTTGCCCTTTGGGTCTGGAAATGAGCTCACCCCCATGGCTTAATTTTCAGCCAAATAGGTCAAATCCAAAACAAACAAACAAATAAAAAACAGAGGAAATAGAAGCAAATCCTCTTGAATGATGACGCATGCAGAGGATTGTAATCATTGCAATGAAACTAATACAATGAGTGGATGAGTGTAAAACTGATGTCCCCCACGTAAACTATCACTCAATTCACAATAAAAATTAAGGAAAAAAAAAAGATAGGTTTTTTAAGGGGAACAAAAACACTAGTGCAGTACACACACACGTAAGAACAATCACTCATTTGACATAAAAAAGACAGCATTTATCTAAGGAAAAAGTTCAGAAGGGTTAGGAAAGAAAGAGGAATGGAAACTGGAAACACAGAGAGGAAGTAGGATAAGTGATGTTACATTTTAGGGATAGCAATCAATGTATGAATTGTTGAACGTAAAACTGATGATTTTCTCTATAAACATTCGCCCAATTTACACAAAAAAATTAAAAGAAAAAAAGAAGGCAAATGTCAAGATGGCTCAAAACATACTGTTCAAGGATTGAAAAGGGGACAGGTAAGATTTAGTTTTAAAGGAAAAATTGAGACAAGTGACATATTGGTGTTCTACCAGAGTCTGTAAGAATGTGTTGACAAAGATCAGGAAGTTCTAAGTGTCAGTGGTTTTATAAGATTTTAAGAAAACCCCTGACTTCTGGGTATGTGTGAGTCACTGAGAAGTTGATCCCATTCCCAACACCCTTTTCTCCTTTGTTAAAAGCAACCTCTTACTAACAGGTTATGAGACTATTCCTAGGAATTTCAATGAGGGCTTCAGGCCAGTATTAAAGACCATGCAAGGAATGTAAACCTCTTCTCTTGATTATAATTTTTAAGGAGCAAAAGAGTCCTCCTCTTTCTGGTATAGACTGCTTCTAGAAACTGGTTTGTCCCCAAGGACCATAAAAGTAGTCACCCAGGAAACGGTGGTAATGTAGAATAAAGATGGGCTTTAAAGGGAACAAATTGAAATTAAGTACTGTCTTGAAAGCTTACTATCTGTGGATCTTGGAAAAATTATTTGATCTCACTCATTCATTCATAAAATGGAAATTTAAAAATACCTACTTTAAACAATGGAAAACGAATTAAGAAACTGCATTGATTTTGACCCAAATTCTGTGCCTGTGTGAAGAATGCTCTTGTAAAGGAGAAAACCAACTCAGACATTCATCTTACTGGCCTGATGAGCTATTCTAGGCTCTTAGGGTTTAATGTTTTAGTCTAGCTAAGGAAGCTCTGGTAGCGTAGTGGCTACAAATCGGGCTGCGAACCTTAAGGTCAGCGGTTCGAAACTACCAGCTGCTTCACGGGAGAAAGATGAAGCTTTCTACTCCCGTAAAGATTTACACCCTCGGAAACCCTATACAGGGTCGCTATGGGTCGGAACCGACTCGATGGCACATAACAACAACAACAAGAAGACCTGCTTGCTATCATTTCAGTGACACAGAGAAAACTTAGCAGGATCAGAATGGACTCAAAAGAAGGATCAGTAGGCAAAGCAGACACATAAGACAGGGGTAACTGATACAGTAAAAAATTTGATAATGAAGCAACTGATGTGAAAATTTTGAGGGGAAGGAGTAGAAAAGGAGAAAGAATTAGGGAGAAGGCCAAAGGGAAATAGAAAATCAAGAACAATCTTGAGAGGTTTGTCCCTGAATTTGGTAAAAAAAATCCAACGATTTTTGTGAGGTGGTGAGGTTAAGGGGTTTTAGGGGAAAAATATGATGATTGACATTAACAAGTCTGGAAAGTGTTAGAAGAAAGCAAATATTTCCAAATCAATAATACTATCATAATCCACATAAAGTGCTACACATTTTGGAGACCACAATAAAAGGATCAGGATAAACAGTTGGCTGAACACAGATGGAATTGTTAAACACTGGTTCTATGATTTACTAGCTGTGTGACTTTGGGCAGGTTAATCAATACTTGCTCATTTGTGATGAAAGCATATTAGTACACATATAACATACATCTGTAAGGATAAAAGGACACAATCTTTATTTAAGATTTGATAGAGAACATGTCATAAATAGGTATGTGAAACATTAAAAATGTTTCTGGGTGAAGATCTAAAGATCATTAGTGATCTCTGGTTAATCAGTTTATGGACATGCTTGCTTAAAGGATAGATGAGTATTTTTTGACCTTAGAGTGCTGAATGAGACATCATGGCAACAAATGTGCTCTGCTTTTGGCAGAGTGCAGTACCTACATGCTAGTACACCTGGTACACTAGCCTGTAATTAATGGTGAATGGTAAAACTGTTTGTTTATATGGCCAATTAACTGAATGACCAGTGTTCATTGATGTACTATACACTGAGCTTAATCAAATAAAGGCTGGAGTGATGGCCAACAGCTGTGAAACTGGCATAACAAAATGTCCTTCTTAAAGAAACACCTGTTAAAAGGACACCTCAGTGCAACATCCCAATGTGTTTGGGAATTTCAGTATTCATTCTCTACAAAATAAAGTATTTGTAATAATTTTAGGATAGAATATTTCTCTGAAACTTATTTGCTTATTGAAGTTCTAAAAGTTTACACCTTTAAAAATTCTTCTCACAATGAGAAGGATTCAATTTTGATAAAGGACTTGAAATCGACTCAGGAAATAAAAAGTAAAATCAGCATTCTAAAGCATTTCCGAAGATTCAAATGAGAGAATTCGGTTTGCATTTCTCCTCAGAGACCATGAATGCAATATGCAGCTGTTAGATTAGTAAAATTTCTTTGCTTGTCTAAATATCGATCCCTCATTTGTCTTAATCATGGTTTCTAAACATCTTAGTTAGTAGACACTCTGCATAAATACTTTGTATTGCTTCAGCCCTCAACCTCATTTTGATATAAACAGAATATGAGCCAAGGAACACTTTTATCATTGACTTAGAAGAAACAAAATCCTCACAACTCAGCTTAACTGTTATCCACATAAGAGGATAATTAAAAACAGTCTTTATGCTAAATTACTTGCTTCAAGTATTGCTGCATATTCATACCATTGTCATATTTAAAGGTATTCTATGTGTTTTGAGGTTTCATCAAATTTGATTCTCAGGTTTTTCTTTCTTTCTTTTTTTTTTTTTTAATGTCTTCAGTCTATAAAATGAATTGCTGATTTGGGAATCTGAGGCCCCCAAAATCTCTGAGCTTCTGTTTTCCTTTTCTCTAAGTGTCCTTCTAAACTAATTACCTCTTGAGTTATCATGTAATATTTTGATGAAAAATTCAAATGACTTCCCCAACAAAGTAAGTATAACATACTGCAACATTATGAAGACTTGAGAAATTAGTTTATACATGATTATGGTCAATTCCCTGATTCAGTAGTTGGAAGCATATGCTTTCATGGATTGCAAGGCAACAAGGTTTTCTCTGTGCACTCTGGTCCCTCATGGAGTTACTCCACAGGCACTTTGTCACCTTGGGGAGAAGGACAGGGATGAGGCCTGTCTACCATATATATGCATCTAACAGTGCTCAGTCGGTCCTGCAGCTGCTGCCATTTTCTTTAGCTGTGACAGGTTTCTAAGCAACTACCATAACTGCTTTGGAAGCTGAAGGAAATCACAGCTGCCAAAGACTGCTGGCTCCAGCTGAACCGTTCTGTGTGTTTCATTCTGTGTATACCTATTTGAGAAGACAATATTTGAGGAGGGGGGATTTTTTTCCCCAGTCTAAAACTTCAGCAGATGCATTTGTTGTTTTCCACTGATGGTGAGAAGACTTGTACAGAATAGAAATGCTCTTAGTAGAATTCCTAAGAGACAAAGTAAATGAGGTGTCCAAAGTACAAAATGTAAAGGAATGAATATTAAGCTACTTTGTATTTTTTGAAACAAATAATATACCTACACATTCAAAAGGTTCAGGTAGACTCTAATGTTAGGGAAAGGAAGTTCTTGTTAGTTTATAGGGTGTTTAACAGTAAGTACTAGAGTGCTATTATTACCCTCTAGCTCTCTCTACATGAACGGAATGTTCTCTCCCGTCGTGAAACAGACTCGGTTCTGGTTTGACGACAATTTTCCTCATTGTTCGTGCCCCTGAGGAGAGATGCACTTCCAGACGGCCTTTGTTCAGGAATATCGCATAATAGGCCTGCAACAGTAAATGAGTATTGAAGATTAAATGAGTCTCATCTGTGATTTAGCTATGGAGGTGTTCTGACACACTGCAAATCACCCTCTCGGAGATCTCATGAGAGAAGTAAGACTCAATATTTTGGATATAGAGTGTTTAAGACAGTTGGAAATATCCTTTTAATCATTTGCCATTTCCACTGGTTTGAAGGTATTGGAAATACATGGAGTAACATAGCATTTCCCTGCAAAGCAGATTAGAGCTACTGAAAGTAACAGCTGTGCTTGTACTGGCCTCCGAACTAACAAGAGTGACCAGGAAACAAAGGGGCCAACAAAACCACTCTCCCTTATATTCACAAGTGGACAGCTAGCTTCTGCAAATTATGTCTGACTCTCAACCTCATGACATTTTGAGAATTTAGACTTCAATTTTGTTCTCCGTACAGGTTGACTTGATTGCTATCACACATGTGCAACATGTCACCCACATTCAGAAAGGAAGACGGTTTTTCATCCACACACATGCCTACTTTCTTCTTGCTACTGTTACTATAGCAACCAATGTGGTTTTGATATCAGATTATGAAGAGATTACAAATGCAGTCCTCTTCCCCAAAACTGATGCCATGTGTGCGCCATGGAGCATCGGGGCCTCTGCTGCACAGTGATTGCTTGATTCTCTAGCGTCTTCAGTGACCGTAGAGACTGTTTCAATCAAACCTCGTAATGTCTGCAACCACTTACTTAATTCACCCAAAATATTCAGGGGGACAGGATCAATACTTGCCATATCCAGTGGAGGGACATTTGAAATTAAAATTCTCAATCAATTAAAAATTACTTTACTAATCGATCATTTGAGATTGCAAACCCATTTAGCAAAGTATAATCAAAAATAACCTATGGGTATCAAAATGCTTAGCTTTGAAAAAAAATAAACCAATTTAATACTGATTCTAGAACAGGTATGTACTGTTTGACATTGCCTCCCCTTTCAAGCAGCATTTACTTGAATAAAAATTCAGGTATATTTTTAGAAGTAGACATCGCTTACCATTTAAATGCTACAATACTAACAATGTTATTTCCAATCTATTTTGGATTATGTGGTGGTGGTGATGGGTGTGTGCCATTGAGTGGGTTCCAACTCATAGAGATCCTGTATATGGTTTCTGAGACTATAAATCTTCATGGGAACAGAAAGCCTTATCATTCTGCCACAGTAACAACTGGTGGATTCGAACTGCTGACCTTACAGTTATTTCCAATACGTAATTCACTACGCCACCAGAGCTTCTTTGGGCTAGAGTACTTAATGTTTTATTTTAATTGCTTTAATAGTAATACTTTCTTTTAAAATAATTGTCCTGAACCACAGTGATTTTAGTCCATCTACTTAGTGCTGATGAGGAGCTAGTAGGATATACCTAATTATTTGACAATGACCAAGAAAACAACTGTTTTTTAAATGAAAATCTTTTTCAGATCATTTAATATGTTCTCTTACTATGACTGCCTGCCTTTTGGTCTGCAGATGAGCACTTAACCACTATAAGACAAAGCCTACTTTACTGCCATAAAATCACAGAAAATGTTATTAAACAAAAATATCAAAATGTGAAGCTGTTATTTCTTGACAGATTCTCCATCTAGGTCAGGGGTGGGGAACCTTTTATCTGCCAAAATTTATAACATCATTCATGGGCCATACAAAATTATAAACTAAATAATCAGCCTGCTATATTTGATCAAACATTGAATTAACTCACCCCTAAATGCTGTGGGTCTGGCGTGGCATTGTGGATCAGCACTGGACTGTGAACCAGAAGGTCGACAGTTCAAACCCACCAGCTGCTCCTTAGAAGTCCTATACAGGGTTGCTATGAGTCAGAATTGCCTCGATGACAAGTGGATTGGGTGGGGGGAGTTATTTGCTTGCTGAAAGTGAAGAGGACTTGAAACATTTACTTATGAAGATCAAAGAGCACAGCCTTCGATATGGATAAACAACATTCTTATCAATGGAGAAAAGATTGAAGTTGTCAAGGACTTTATTCTTCTTGGATCAACTATCAACACTCACGGAAGCAGCAGTCAAGAGATCAGACGACGTATTGGATTGGGCAAATCTGCTGCACAGGAACTTTTT
>NW_006408531.1:24713909-24732912 GCF_000296735.1 Chrysochloris asiatica
TGGAAGCCTAGTAGTAATACTTTTTGATTCAACTCTCAGGTATCTGGAAATAATACACATATTGTATAGTGCATCCGTTTGACACCTATATAAAGGGTATCATATTGTATGTACTGTATTTTTTCATTTGATTTACTTTATTTTCTTATGTTTAGTCATCATACATTTTCATTGTAACTCAATATTCCATTATATGAAAATGCCACAGTTTTTCTGTTTTCCAGTTGATAAACATTTGGATTGTTTCTAATTTTTCTGTTATAATTAATACTCCTGTGAACATTCATGTATGTGTCTTATTGTGCATTTGAGCAACAGTTTGAGTTTATAACTGAGTAAAATTTGTGACTTGTAGAGTATTTACACGTCAACTTTATGATTGTGACAAATCGTTTTCCGTAGTGGCTGTAGTAATTTACTCTTTCTCCCAGCAGTGATTAAGAATTTCCTTTGATTCACACCTTGCCAACATTTGGTATTGTTAATACATCATACATCATAATTTGTTACCAAACTAATAGGTGTAAATGTATATCACTATGGTCTTAAATTCATTTCTGTGATTAAAAATGAGATTGAGGGTGGGGTTTTTTTTTTTTTTTTCATGTTTATGGGTCATTTGTGTTTTCTATTCTGTGAAAATGCCTGTTCAAGTCTTTGTCCATGATTCTGTTTTTTTGTTATTTTTCTATTTATTTGTAATTTTTTTCATATTGTGGATACCAATTTTACTTTAGGTTATGTTTCTTATAAATTTCTGTTTTGCATCATTTGGTGATCAGGCATTCTTAAATTTAATAAAGTTACACTTATAACCTTGTTTTGTTCATTAAATCTGTTCCTTCTCCAAGGGTCCAAAAATATCCTGTCCTTTCTTCTAAAATTTTTAAAGATTTTCATTTTGTCTTTTAGATTTTAATTCACTGGGAATTGATTTTTTTGTTCTGTGTGAAGTAGAAATCAATTTTACTTCTTCCCTGTAGATGACCAATTGCCCAGTATCATTGAGAGTTCCACTATTTTCCTAATGAGCTATAATGCTTAGTATAGGGACAAAGATGAATGTTCCAAAATGGCCACACTACTGTCCATCCAGGAGAAATGTCTTGTCATTCCTTTCTCCCTCACCCTCCAACATCCATTCCTGACCCTGCATGCTTAAACTCTGTGTTCTCATGCTACTTATCTGCTCCATAATAGCAGGCAGGGAAGCCAGGCTGTGTTCCTGTTTTTCTCCGAGGCTTGGCTGCAGATAGGTCTCTCCTCATATCAACCCTTCCCTTCTTTCTTGGAATATAAGGCTTGTTCAGTGCAAACTATAATAGGAACCCACAAGCACTTCCTGGAGTAGAATCTTGGCCATCCAGCCAGCTGCCACTGGACACATCCCTGGTCAGTAAGTTTCCTTGTCAACAAACCGTCTCTTTTATTGTCTTTTCTGTATTAAACTAATGCCTCTTGGAATGTCTTCTGGTCATTTTTTTGGTCTTTTGGTGAATACCCAAACGGCATGATTTTCCCTTCCGGGTTTGAAACCTAAATACGTAGGAATTCAAGACACTATTCTGTTTCATCACCAGAAAGCTGTCCATGAATTAATACCACACAGTATAATTCAATACTAACTTTTAATATTCTGCTATCTGGTAGGGAAGCTATACCATCTTTTCTTTTTCAGAGATTTCTTAGACTTTTACTCTTTCACATAAATTTTAGAATATAGCATCTTAGGATTGTCAAAAAGTTAAGGTGACATTTTTTTTGGAATTGAATCTACATGTCATCCTTTTTGAAAACACACTTTTTTTATATTGTTGTTATTGTTAAGTGCCATTGAGTCGCTTCCGACTCATAGCAACCCTGTATAGGATATAGGGTTTCTGGGATTGTAAATCTTTGCAGGAGCAGAAAACTTTATCTTTATCTTGCAGGGAACTGGTGGGCTTAAACTGCCAATTTTGTGGTTTGAAGTCCAGTGTGTATTCTAACAGTCACAAGGCTCCCCAGAACCCAATGTTGTTGTTGTTAAGTGCCATTGAGTCGGTTCCAACCAAATAGCAACCCTGTATAGGGTTTCCAAGGAGCAGCTGATGAGCTTGAACCACCGACCTTGCAGTTCAAATGGCATTGCAGTCTGACGCATTAACCCACGGCACCACACCAGGACTTCCCAGAACCCAGTAGAGTCTATCAATTAACATGGTAAATATATTAATATATTCAGGATTACTTTAATATCTTTCCATAAAATTTAATAATTTTCTTCATCTGAATATAACATCTGCTTTGTTATATTTATTCCTAACTTACATACTTGCTCTTATAGTATATTTGCTAGTTCTTTTTTCTTATTGTGTGGGTGATGATCAGTGAAGTAATAATATTCATCTTTTTCTTGGTTCTGATTTTAAAAGAAATGTTTCTATTATTTTTTTCTCTTTCTCTCTCTCTTTCCCTCTCTTCCTTCCTTTAACTTTTTATTGATTGGGTGAAAATTTACAAAGAAAATTGGTTTTTCTTTCAACTATCAGTGCACATTTTGTTTCGTGACTGCACCCTTCCCACTCCCTTCCTGTGTTTATTGCTTCCATTGGCCCCTCTTTCCTGTCCTTTTGAGGTTTATCACTAAGCAAATGCTACCCTTTTGATTTCATATGGTTGATTTTTTTAAAGGGGTGTGTACTCCCCGATGTTATTGTTTATCATATAGGCTTGTCTTTTATTTGGCTAAAAATTGAGCTCCTGTCTTATTCTATACTCAGTGGTTACCAATCGGTCTGCTAACCTCAAGGTCAGCAGTTTGAAACTACCAGCTGTTCCACGGGAGAAAGATGAGGCTTTCTGCTCCATAAAGATCTGCAGCCTCGGAAACCCTGTGCAGGGTCACTATGAGTTGGAACTGACTCTAGGGGACTTAACAACAACAACAACATCTTGTTCTATGGAGTCCTGGTGTGGCACTGTGGGCTAATGCACTGGACTGCAAAGTCGTTTGAACCACAAGGTTCGTGGTTCAAACTCACCAGCCACTCCTTGGAAACCCTATACAGGGTCGCTATGGGTCGGAACCTACTCAATGGCATTTATCAACAACATCTTGTTCTATCAAGAGTACTTGTTACAATAATTTTACAGATGATTAAAGTAGCCCTCCCTTCTTACTTACTAAGCATATTTTTTCTGTTTTGTTTTTATTTAGGCATGAATATAGGTTGAATTCTGTCGAATATTTTTTTCCTGCATCTATTGAGATGGCTATATAGTTTTCAGATATTGTAATATTAAACCACTCTTGCATTCCTGAGTTAATACAACTTATTCATAATGTATTTTTTTAAATACTTTATACACATTTAGATTTTATTTACTAATATTTTGTAAAGCTTTTTTTTAAAAAGAGGAAAATGAATAAGGCTTCATATGATACTATTTGCTATTAAGTATTAAAATTGATTTAAAACATATGTAATCACAAATAACACAACCTATTTTACAAAGATGTGTGAATATTTAAGGCCATATTTGCCAAGCATTCTAATCTTTTTGTCAAGATGGACTAGCTAATTCTTACTAACACTTTCACTGAGAAAAACTAGGTTCAATGGGAAAAATCAATTTTAAAAATATGAATGACGGTACAGGAGTGATACCAGGACAGTAAAGCATTATAATGCCTAGATCTGAGAAGCTCCCGGAGAGTTCTAACATATCAAATGGATTGTGTTGTTATCAAATGACTTTAAGTTGGTGTCAACTCATTGCTACCCTGTATAAGGTTTCTGAGGAGCAGCTTGTGGGTTTAAACTGCCAACCTTGTTGTTCGAAGTCCAGTACTGATCCTATAGCGCACCACACCAGGGTACGAGGTCTATTAACTGAAGATTCACTTTACAAAGGTGGACACTATTTAGGATTTCTTTTAACATCATGAGTAGGCTGACCTATAAGCTTTCTTTTTCCTATAGTCCAAGTTTGTACTGACTGGACTCTATTTACAACCTCTACCACCAGGTCATGGTATGGCACTGTGGGATCATGCATTGGGCCGAAAGTTCAGTTTGAATCACAAAGTCGGTGGTTCAAATTCACCATCCATTCCTCAGAAATCCCATGCAGGGTCACTATGAGTCAAAATCGACTCAACAGCGCTTAAGAACAACAACAAAAATCACTAGGTCCAGAGTCCTGGTGTGGCATTGTGGGATAAGAACTGGACTGCAAGTTCAGTTTAAACCACAACGTTGGCAGTTCAAACCCACCTCAGAAACCCGATACAGGGTCACTATGGGTTGGAACCGACTCAATGGCACTTAACAACAACAACACGACAACTATCACTAGTTTGTTCTCTGCTCTTCTCTGTGCTTGGAGAAGATAGGGCATTGCAGCTTCTAACAGACTACAGCACTTTGGTCTGCACAGCTAGAACTTTCTCCCATCAGGAATTTAAACTGGATAGACCATCCTTAGATATCAACAGATTTGGTAAGGAACCAATTTTAAATATACGGAAAGATTAATATAATTTTGAACATATTCTAAGATCACTCTCTTTATATATGTATATGTTAAGCCCAAATGAAATATGGGTGCAAATACTAATGTGATTATACTCATGGAATTGACCAAAGGAAAATTTTAGAGCCAGGGGTCAGCATGGATATAGCAATTTTTATTCCTAGCTGGGTGAAATGGTAATGGAAATGCACATAAAATATAAAAGCAATCATAAACCCTAAATCCCTCACAAATTCTTTGTAAAACAAATGCTTTATATAAACATTATAAAACAATGCATCATGAGCTAGGTGTGAGTGTACCTGTCCAGTCTGCCTTCGCTTTCTCCTAGGTACCGCCAGTGTCCATCCACTTCCCAAGAGAATGATTCCAGACTCATTCTTGGTGCTGAAGGACAGGTTGATTTCTGTTCCAACATGAATTGGCACAGGGGCCAACTCCACAAAGCCGGGTTTAGCGAAGCTTACTGTGTAAACATTCTGTGGTTAAAAGGAAATAGGAGAAAAAAGGCATTAGAAGTGAAAATTTAAATGGATCTCTCCATCTCTCCTTCTTCAATGCACTCAATGTTATCATGAAATACATTGTTATTTTCAAAAGGGTGAAAACCCACAATAGCCTGGAGGGTTTAAAAGCAGTTAAAGAAGTCCTATATGCATATGGCCCTGGGATGATTTATAGCCTTGGAAACCCTGTGAACAGTTTTGCTTTGTCCTCCAGAGTCACTGTGAGGTGGAATCACTTTGATCACAGTGAGTTTGGTTTGCTCTTTTTTTTTTTTTTTAATCCATTTGTAATTTTGAACTGTCCTAACAGCTTGAGTCCTGGTGTGTGCTGTAGATACGACTGCTAACCTCAAGGTTGGTGGTTCAAACCCACCAGCTGCTCTTTGGAAAGCCAGTACACTGTGTACAGGGTCTGAACCAACTCGATCACACTTAACAACAAGTAACTTGATTTAAATGCAACATTGAGGCTTCTGCTTTTATTCTAGAATGTTTGGCTTAAAATACAGTATGTTACTATTAATAAATCACATGGTCTTTTTGTTTAAATTCACTTTGCTATATCTGCCTTCTAAACAATAAATTAAATTAATCCTATTGATGTACTTTATCAACTAATTGTTTATTTTATGGGAAAGTGTGACCACATTCTAAGTCAACATTCTTCCTTAGAGATAAACCCAGTATAAAGATGTTCTTGGTTATTAAATACATGAGTGTACTGTAAAAGGTTTAAGACATCAGGTAAAACCTAAATCTTAAAAATAAATAAAACAAACATTTAATAGTCCAGCTTTTTCTCAAAATGAAAATAGAACCATTGTTATTGTCAATGACAAAATTTAACGAAAATAACATTTCTGACATTAAATAAGTGAAAAATAGGTAAATCAGCATTTACGGCTTTTTAGAATCCATTCACTCATTCATTTTCTCTTTTACTCCCTTACTTTTTCCCTCCACCTTCCCTTCCTATAGTCAAACTGAATCATGACCCACACATTTCATTTGCAACTTCTTCTTACACTTAAATATGTACTGATATCTCTTTGTCAGCAAACACAGATCTTATCATCAATTTTAATGACTGGAAGGCATTTCATTGTATGGATGAGCTATAATTTATTTTAGCAAGCCCATATAGTTGGGCATTGAGTGTTTAAAATGCTCATTTTTTAAAATCCAGGATTTTGCTGGTATAAAAGCAAGAATTCTTTTAATGTAAGCTATTTATTTTTCACACAGTGTTTCAGGTCCAGTTAAGTGACACAAATGTGTAATCTATATTCTATTCCAATTTCCAAACCATGGAGTTTTGGATCGTTCAGATAAAACTACTGTGCAGACTTTTCAATATTTATCCACATCAAATTTTTGCCTCATATTTTAGTTGTAAAATAATTCCTGGTTACTGAAAAGTACCTTTACAGAATCATCATTTCCACACATATAGGCTATTCATTTTCTGGGCAGTTTTCATCCTCATGCATATCTTTCGAATGTGGATAAGAGTGAGGGTTTAGAAGATTTAAACTCTCAGTGAAATGCTCTGTAAGAAGCTGGTATCAATCCTTTGAGTTTTAATTCTTTCTGTATTTCCTTTTTCCTTATTCTAAAACTTTTCAGGATGTGAATTTCAAGTGGAACATGCATCCACAAACAATAAAGACCCTGATATTTCTATTCCAGCCTCAAACCCCATGGCTCATATACTCAAACAATGTATTCATTTCTCCTTCATTTCCCTGAATTCTATAAACCAGTTTGCCAGCAAGCCAGCTCAGACTCACGGCAACTCATGTGTGTCAGAACTATACTCACAGGATTTTCAGTGGCTGACTTTTGGAAAGTAGATCACTGGGCCTTTCTCTGAGGCACCTCTGGTTTGAGTTAAACCTAAAAATTGTTGGCCAGCAACTAAACATGTTAACTGTTTTCACCACCCAGGGATATGAATTCTATAGGAGTGTTTAAAATAATTTTAACTGGAAGAAGCAGTCTAAATGGTCAGCTGTATTGCCTCAGTCCTAGTGTGGCTCTGGAGGATAAGCACTAGGCCATGAAGTTGGTTTAAACCAAAAGTTTCAATCTCAGCAGCTGCTACTCCTAAACCCTACACAGGGTCAGTATGAGTCAGAATCCACTCAACGGCACTTAACAATAGTAGCAAGAAGTCATCTCAGAGCATCAAAATTTCTATGCATGATATAGTTAATATTTTATTCTTTAAAACAATCTCATCAGTTTTAAGATCCCATAGAATTCTCAGTTGTCTCTAGGTATAGATGTTTTAAGAGAGAAGAGCTCTGACCGGGATTTCTGTCATATATGGCTCAGTCCCTATTAAGAATGCATTGCAGAAAAGTTAAGAAAATTAGGGGCTGCCAGGCTGCACTGGCAATAAAGAAGAGATACTGAGGAACCCTGGGCCTGCAGCTAAACTTTAACCTTTAGGTGATGAGAAACTTCGTTGTTGTTGTTGTTGTCAGGTGCCATCGAGTCGGAACCGACTCATAGCGACCCCATGCACAGCAGAACGAAACAATGTCCGATCCTGGGCCAACCTCACTACCGCTGCCACACTTGAGTCCATCAATGATGCCACCTGGCTGATCCATCTCGTTGGGGGTCTTCCTCTTTTTCTCTGACCCTCCACCCTACCCAGCATGACATCCTTCTCCAATGATTGTTTCCTCCGGACAATATGTCCAAAGTATGAGAGACGAAGCTTAGCCATCCTGGCCTCCAAGGAGCACTCTGGCTGCACTTCTTCCAAAACAGATCTATTGGTTCTTTTGGCAGTCCATGGCACTTTCAGTATTCTCCTCCAACACCACAACTCAAAGGCATCTATTCTTCTACGATCCTCCTTATTCACTGTCCAGCTTTCGCATCCATATGAGGCTATTGAAAACACAATGGCCTGGGTCAGGCGCACCCTAGTCCTCAAGCTGACATCTCTGCTCTTCAATACTTTAAAAAGTTCCTGTGCAGCAGATTTGCCCAGTGCAATACGTCGTCTGATCTCTTGACTGCTACTTCTGTGAGTGTTGATAGTTGATCCAAGAAGAATGAAGTCCTTGACAACTTCAATCTTTTCTCCATTGATAAGAATGTTGTTTATTGGTCCAGTGGTGAGGATTTTTGTTTTCTTGACATTGAGATGTAATCCAAGGAACGTCGTAGTCTTGTCAAAACAGTCTTTGAAAGTTGGTTACCACATTTCCTACTCTGTGCCAAGCTACAGATGATTTGTACTAATGACTATGGTGGGAACTACTACTTGCTATTTCTGTAAATTCCCACATTCCAGAAAAAAAAATTCAGGATAGTAATAAAGGTATACATAATACACATGGATTTAAAAAAAATCAAAATAGATGACAAATAAAGAAAAGCAAAAAAAATGCTGGGAATGGATAGAACCAGAAAAGAGATTATATTAAACATCCATTCTATGAAACCCTAAACATGTTTGCCAATGGATCCCAACTTTGGATCTACATAATACCATTTACTAAGTTCAGTTCATCATGGTAATTTATGAAAGTGCTTCAATCGTGCTTTATCATAAGTATCTAAGATGAGGGTCAGTAGAATTTAAAAATACATTAACAAGGGACTAGGCCCTGCTAGACACTGAAAGGATGTAAATAAAATCTGATACTAGTGTATTTAGGAAACCATTAAAAACAGACCAACCTCCAGAGAGCATCCTTTGGTAATGCCAACATAATCAGGGCTACTGAGGATATTATATGGAGTTCTTGAAATTTCAATATCTCGGAGGCAGCCAGAATATTTCTGCAAATTCACTTCTGGCCTGTTGAAAGTTAAATGGAAAACAAAAGCAATATCATTAGGGCAATGCCAGTGTAATTCCTGTAACTACTGGAAGCAAGCCATAGAGCAAAGTGACCCACCGGCAGCCATATTGTCCAACAAATACAAAGGCACACACAGGTTCCCAGCAAACTATGCTTTACTTTATCTACTGGTAGGGTTTTGTTGCTAATGCCATCTTGCAGAAGGAGCCTTCTTTCTATTCCCTTTTTTTTTTTTTAAAGTAATCTGGTCCATAGCATTTAAACACAGGTACGATAATTACTGACTGGTCTTGTTGTGACTTGTAACTACTCCATGGTACCCAATAGCAACAAAAACAACATTGAGTACTTGAGATTCGCAGCCCAATTCATAAGGGCCTGGTGGCTCTGTGGGCTAGACGTTGGGCTGCTAACCACAAGGTTAATGGTTCCAACCTACCAGCCATCTTGTGGGAGAAAGATGAAGCTGTCTAATCCTGTAAAAATTA
Organism: Chrysochloris asiatica; assembly: GCF_000296735.1. Taxonomy (NCBI): domain Eukaryota; kingdom Metazoa; phylum Chordata; class Mammalia; order Afrosoricida; family Chrysochloridae; genus Chrysochloris; species Chrysochloris asiatica. The sequence continues at coordinate 24,723,249 of NW_006408531.1, forward strand.
AGAGTCTTGGAAACCTTACAAAAGGGCTCTATAAGTCAGAATTCAGTGGACTTGGGTTTTGGTTTTATTAAGTGCTTAGGAGATCTGGTGACACAGTGGTTGTAGCTCTAAGCTGCTATCCAAAAGGTCAGTAATCTGGACCCACCAAACTGATATGAAAAGCTGTTATGTTTTTCTCATGGGAGAAACATATGAAAAAGCATATCAGTCGGCTTCCATAAAGGTTTACAGAGTTGAAGACCCTGCTAGAAAACCCTAGGGTTTTCTAGTCTACAGGATACAGTTTTACTCGATCTTGTAGGATTGCTGAGTCAGAATTGACCCCACAGCAGACGGTTTGATTTTGTTTCCTTTTAAGTGCTCTGTACGTATGTTATAATAAGTGCTTTGTTTTTCCTCCAAAATGTAGATTATTGTGTAAGCAGAAGGATAAAATACATACAGAATAAAGCAATAGTAATAATAATTTGTTCAAACATTTAAACGATTCTATAAAATATTTTTGTCATTGATACTTTTTCAATGGTGAGGGGTAGTTGGTATGGATTACACATACAAAAAAAAAGAAAAAAAAAAAATCCTCACAACTGAACCAGTAGGTAAAATGAAAAATGCAGAAAATAATGAAATTGTTAAGGATTTCATTTTATGTGGATCCCAAATCAGTTTCCCTGGAAGCAGCAATCAAGAAATTAAACAATGTTTTGCATACGGCACAATTGCTGAAAAAGGCCTCATTAAAGTGTTAAAAAGTAAAGATTCCACTGTGAGGACTAAGGTATGCCTGGCCCAAGTCATGGTATTTCCAATGGCCTTTTGTGCATGTAAAAACTGTATAATGAATAAGGAAGACTTAAGAAGAATTGATGTCTTTGAATAGTGGTGTTGGTGAAGAATATTAAGTATACCATGAACTGCTAGAAGAATGAAGAAATCAGTCTTAGAAGAAGTACATCCAGAATGTTCCTTAGAAGTGAAGATAATGAGACTGTCTTCCATACATTGAATGTGTTATTAGAAGGAACCCGAGCCTGAAAAAGTACATCTTGTTTGGTAAAGTAGTGAGTCAGTGAAAAAACAAGAAGACCCTCGATGAGATGAACTTATACAGTGGCTACAACAATGGGATCAGACACAGCAATGGTGTGAGGATGGCACAGCGCTGGGCAGATAGTGGTTCCTGCTATAGTACAGAGAGTACCAATGAAGTGGAACCAATGAGATGGCACCTAACAACAGCCACTGAAGAGTAAGATAACATTTTATTTCACTTTAACCCTTTTAACTACAGCAAAGTTCAAAAGACATGCATTTGGATTACATCACCAAAAAAAAAGTATTTAAAAATTGAGTTAAAATTGAAATGAGCCTTAGTGGCATAGTGGCTGCTAACTAGAAGGTTGGTGGTTTGAACCTATGACCTATTCCATGGGAGATAGATGAGGCAATCTGCTTCTGTAGTGAAGCACAGCCTTAAATAAGCAATGAGTCCAAAATCTAATGGCCAGCATGAATCCCAGCCTCCTCTAACCTGTCACCAAAAGAACTAGATGGTGCCAGGCTAAGGCTACTGATCACTCTGACAAAGTCCACAATAGAAGGTCCTGACTTAAAAAAAAAAGGCAGACCAATACTCAAAGCCAGAAAAGATGAGATTTATTTGTGGGAAAGAGACTAAAGAAGCCCTGAGGCAATTTTCATAAGACAACTTTCTAACCTGAAATTGAAGACATTCCCAGAGGCCACCTTCCAGCCAAATAATAGACCAGACTGTAAAACAAACAACGTGAAGAATGTGTCCCTCAAGGCAAAGTTTGCACCAAATCGAAGATGAGAAGTTAGGGAGGGAAAGGGAAGCAGGATGAATGAAGATGAGAAACCCAGAGAAGGCAGAGTACTGAAACATTGTGTGGCTTGAAACCCATGTCACAGAACAGTGTATGAGCTATTGATGTTGTTGTTGTTGTTAAGTGCCGTCGAGTCGGTTCCGACCCATAATGACCCTGTACAGGGTTTCCGAGGGTGTAAATCCTTACGGGAGTAGAAAGCCTCATCTTTCTCCCGCGGAGCTGCTGGTAGTTTCGAACCGCTGACCTTAAGGTTCGCAGCTCGATTCGTAACCACTACGCTACCTATTGATAGGAAAAACTAATTTGCTTTGGAAACGTTCACCTAAAAAAGAATAAGTGTTCATTTGTTTTTTTGAAAGAACTTCAATTTTGGAAACCCTTGGGCAACTCTACTCTTTCTTATACAATCAACAACTCAATGGAAACGCTTGGGTTTGATTTGGCCCAATAGAATGTCCTGTAAGGATGAAAAGAACCTGTCCGTATGTCCAAATTGATAGTCACTAGCCACATATGGAATCCTGGTATGACGCTGTAGGATAAGCACTGGACTGCAAGTTCGGTGGTACAAACCGACCAGCTGCTCCTCTACAACCTTACACAAAGGGTCACTATGAGACAGACTTGACTCAATACCACTAAAACAACAACAACAAAAAGCCACATGGAGTCACATGTAAGACATATTACCTCTCCACTGCAAAGAAGTGTCAATGACAAAAATATTTCATAGAATTAAAAAATGTTTGAACAAATTATTATTACTATTACTTTTTCTATATATATTTTATCATTCTGCTTATACAGAAAGTACAATTGGCTACCTTTTAGAGGGAAAACAGAACATTTATTATAGTATGCAAATTAAGTACATAACAGCAAACAAAACCAAACCCATTGTCACTGAGCCAGGTTTTCGTTATGTGATATTAACAAGGATCTGTATAATATGGATTAACAAGGGTCTGTATTAATAAGGAGTTATGGTGTGGCATTGTAGGATAATGCACTGGACTGCAAGGTCAGTTTGAACTGCATGTGGGCGGTTCAAAATCACCAGCTACTCCTTGGAAACCCTACATAGGGTTGCTATGAGTGGGAACAAACTCGACAGCACTTAACAACAGTAATCAGCTATCCAATCACACCAAAAGATTATACTGTTAGGGTCCCGAATAATCCCATTTTCATTGTCTGTGATTCCAGGATCCTTTTTTTTTTGGTGGTGGGGAAAGGGGTCTCACTAAAAATACATGGTAGAAGGGAGTTCAGGTGGCAGGGAAAGCAAATCAGATCCTGACATTGTGTATCAGGTGATTTCCATCATGCCAGTTATTTATTCTGTTTTCTTTTTTCTCTGTAAATGCTGTTTTCTTTGATCATTTTTTCCTGTTCTCAAGGTTTTCTCCTTCCACTCAGTTTTCTGCTAAGATCGTGTCCTAATGTAGAGTGATGTCTTTCTTTAAGGCAAAGGAAATGGGTACATTTCTTTCATGGTGTTCATTTGCTTCTTTATTTATTTTTAGAGGAGGGCTCGTCTATCACAATTTTTTCAGCGGTCTTGTAGATAAAGTATATCACTCCCACCAGTTAGATAGTTTATTATTTCATGGAAACACAAAGGATGTCTTCAATATAATAATAATTTAGCAAGCCTGGTGTTGTGAAAATCACAGAGGAGACAAGTAACCACATATGATCAAATTCACAATGCAACTATAGACTTCTAAGAATCACCACTCAAGGGTAAAATTACCAAACTACACAGTGTCATCCAGTTTTATTAGCATCTGTTTTCACTGAAAGCCAGCGTTTATCTTTCAGCATCCCAGCAAACATAGCATGACTGTCCTCCTTATTCTATGGTGATAACAGAACTTATTTTATTCATTTTCATTTCTATATGTTCCAGTTTATGAAATTAAAACTAGCTTTTAAACGTTCTTGGATCAGTTCAAGTCCATTATCTTCTTTGCAGCATTTTGGCCCAGTTAGTCTCTGAAATGCCAAGATGCCAGGTTTTAACACTAACCAAAGTGTGTCAGCAATATACATCACTGGTGTTAAATCAGGTACTTTACAGGAAAGTGCTGCTTACAGTTTTCATGCTAACCTCTGTCTGCAAATTAGATTAAAAATGTTCCCAGGAAGCTATCCACAAAGTTTTTCACCATTAATGCAAACACTTGTTTCAAATTTTCACGATTAATGCAAACACTTGTTTCAAATTTTCACCATTAATGCAAACACTTGTTTCAAATTTTAGAGATTTCTTTCATCTAGCTCTACAGCTAATTCCAAATAAACACAATATATAAGCAGTTCTGTCATGAGGAGCAAAGGCCATATAAATGCTTGCATATTTGCAGCTCTGCAGAAAGCAAGAACGCAGTGGTAAGCATTCAGGAGCATCGGTTGATTGTTCAGAAAACAGCATGGTACTGGAGAGGTCAGACTCAAAGGTTCAGTCCTAGAGATGGGTGTATCTCTTTGCTCTGATACCCAGAGTTGGACTGTGCCCATAAGCCTGGCCTTCTTCTGTGGCATGTGTGCTGCTGGTCACCAGGGGGCGCTGTGCATGAGTGAGTGATCAATAGAGAAGAGCAAATCCATCGTTACTGCTGGTGAAACGCATCAAATGCTATGTCCAATTGATGGAGGGTAAGCAACAGCATCTTTATAAGCAAAGGGCAGCATGAGAAACATCGCATTATGCATTACTTGCTCATACAATGTGCTATGGATAAAGCTGCGAAGGTCCCTCTGTTTCTGCACCATGACTTAAATCTAACAGCCACATTTTCGCAGCCCATGCAATCAAAGAAGACATGCATGCATTTAAAGTTTACCTTGCTTTCATACTAGGTCACAGGGAAGAGAAAAAAAAAACAAAAAACAGTTTACTTATAATTGCATTTTCATTTGGTAAAACAATAAACATTAATCACAAATCTCCAAATCAAGCATCTCACAGGGACCCGAAAAGAAAGCAATGCAAAAGACTGATTGAACAGCGAACAGATATTCGCCCTGACTGCGGTGAAAATGGAATCTAAATGACCATTGCCTGTACACTTTTATTGGGAGATTTTTAATTTGGAGTATGAATTTAAGGGCTTATATTTATTATTATAATGAGCGGGAAAACACATATGTCTCTATGAGTTGTTTATAAACATTGCTTCTCCGAAGTCTTAAATTTAATGAAATCATGACATCTAAAAAAAAATAATTGACATTTTACTATATCTTTTGCACTTGATCATATTGAGTCTGTGTATGAAATAGAAGGTAATTTGAGTGCTGAGGTTCTTGATTATTATAAAACATATGTCAAAAGATTGTTTTGAAATAATGTAGCACATGATAGCAGTATTATCAATATGAAATGTTGGGAAAGTAAGATATCTTAGTGATGATAAAGCACATTCATTAGATACATACTTTGTTAACCAATTAAAGCATAAATCCATCTCAGCTAAACAAACACAAACATCTTTATTGATAGTTCATAAAAAATTACTTTATAATAATTAAAACTAAGTCATTACTAGATAATAATCACTGGACTGCGAACCACAAGGTTCAAGGTTAAAGCTCACCAGTCGCTCAGTGGAAGAAAAATGAGGTTTTCTGCTCTCACGAAGATGTAAAGCTTTGGAAACCCTATATAGCAGGAATGGGGAAGTTTTTTTCTGCCAAAATTTATAACATAACTTGAGGGTCATACAGTATTATCAACTTAAAAATGAACCTGCTATCTTTGATTAGACATTTAATTAACTCATCCCTCATCGGGCTACTAATCTCATAGTCAGCAGTTCGACTCCACGGCATATAACAACAATAACAACAATGTAACGCCGCTTTGGGTTAATGGGCTAGACTGCAAAGTCAGTTTGAACCACAAAGTTGGCAGTTCAAACTCACCATCACTCCTTGGAAACTCTATAAAAGTTTGCTAAGAGTCAGAAGTATTTCCACGGCACACAATAACCACCAACATACAGCCTGTGGACCAGATATTCCCCACCCCTGCAGGGTTGCTATGAATTGGAACTGACTCGATGGTACTTAATAACAATATTACTAGAAGAAGTGAATTTAAGTTTGGATAGCCTTGCTTTGGCTATATTTCATTCCTGCTAGGCTACAGATTAGGAGCCCTAGTAGCATAGTGGAGTACATGCTGGGTTGCCAACCCCAAGGTCAGCAGTTTGAATCTACCAGCTGCTCTGCTGGAAAGAATGAGGCTTTGTGCTCCAGTAAAGTTTACAACCTCCCAGGAACCCTGTACAGAGTGGCTCTCAGTCAGAACCAACTCAATGGCACACAGCAGCAGCAGGATTTAGATACTGATTTTGCAAAGTAGGCCTTAGACTAAACAACTGCTGGATGTGGAACATTTAACAAGTGCCTGGAACTATAGATACTCCACAAATAATTGTTGAATGAATGTTGCATAAGTTAATTTCCAGTAATGACTATGTCACTATTCAAATACATTTGATTTGCAATGATTTTCTATGAGTGGGCATCTAGAGAAAAGACTAAACTTCAATCTGCTTGCTATTGCGTATAAAACAAGACTGAAGTTCCACTGTTCATCTGGGAAACATGAAATAATTAATCACTGTACTTCGCAGTTAGTCTGAAATCCCTCCAAATATAATGTGGAAACTCTTTTGTGTATTAGCAGGTAGGCAGGATTTTTGTTCTAATTTCATTCAAACTAACTAAATAATAAAACAACAAAAAAATTTAAACATGGTAGTCTGAATTTTTAGTCACCTCTGTCACTAAGGTAATGTTTATCTTCAACCAGATTAATTCATCCCAATATAATTAAATTCAATTAACATTACTGAGCATGAAGGTGCCTATAGATTCTTATTTCTTATGTTTTATAGCAAGCACTATATCAAACACTAACAATATGACATATTTTCTGAAACTTTTTAGTTACGTGGATTAATTTTTTTAATTAATTAAGCTAAAATAATTTTAAATAATTAAGCTAAAAATACCGCTCCCATCCTGCTAACTTGAAAGCATATGTAAAAAAAAATTAATGTTGGTATGGGGATGGAAATAACTGGCATAGCTCTCACATTAGGCATACAGAAAATCTCCAGAGTGCCCTGCTGGTGCTGATGCTTAGCAATAAAGCAGCAGGTTGTACTTACCGTGTCCTGGAATGCAGAGTAATTTCCAGAACACTAAGTAATGTCAGTTTGTCATTATCACCAGTGAAAGTTTAAAGACAACAAAATTATAAGATCTACATTCAACTCTGGTTTCCACCTTTAATTATTTTAATAATACTTTTTATTAGGTAAATATAAGGGAAACAGTGATTTCAATCCATCTCTTTTACAAAGATGTCAAATTAATCCTTTGGTTTCTAAAACCTAGTGTTTTTCTCACAAGCAAAACACTTTTTTTTAAAATTTATTATTATTAGCCTTTCTGCAACTAATGGTTATATAACATTCCTATTATAATTAGATTTTGGAACTCAAGTGAGTGTAGTGGCCACTTAATTAAAGCTTAATCCTTAGCTCTAAATATAGATTAGATTACCTCAAGTTTCTCAGTGTTGGCAGGCCACCAAAATATATCTTGTCATCTGCTTTCAAGTCAAGACCAAAGTTATTTCCAGATGATGAAGTTCCTATGATCTCCTCCTGGTTTGTGTCTATATCTACAATTGATATATTGGCTATAAAGGAGAAAAAAGATGTGTAATTTATTTGAGAAATACCAACTACATATAAATCACCACTATTCAAGATGAGTTTAGTTTAATTTTCAAGTTAACACGGGCTTCTTGAATACTATATACAATCATTCAAAGTTGCAGAAACAGTAACATCAGTGAAGTACATTATTAAACTTTTCATAATAAGAGGCATGAAAAAAAATCACTTCTTAAGGCAACATTCATGAGGATAAAAGAAAGATGCTTAAATTAACATGAAAGAGCAATTTGTTATAAAAGTTTGGATAATGCAGACAAAAAGCGGGAAATCATTAGGACTAAGATAATTAATTATTATCAAAATAGATATCTAATTAGTAACTAGAAATTATGTAACTAGAAAGATATTGAATTTGTGGCTCTCCTGTAAATGTCAGCATCCACACAACTACTGTGATTTGGGCTCGTGTACAAAGCATTTACCCCTGTAGCATAGTGGATTACGAGTTGGACTGCTAATCTCAACGCCAACAGTTTAAATCTACCAGTCGCTCCAAAGAAGAACAATGTGGCTTTCTGCTCCCATAAAGACTTCCAGTGACCTAGACAGGGTCACTGTGAGTCAGAAGCGACTTCACAGCACATAACCACCACCACCATCACACCAAGATGATTGTTAGTGGATGGAATAAAATGAGAATCTGTAAAATGATGGGAACCACATCCGCTATAAATTATACTTCAGCTTAGGGATGCCGTGTGTTGTGAGAGGCACAGTCCTCTCTCCTTACTGTTCTTCTCTGGGGTCTCTAAAAATATCTCTGATGTGAGGATAAGAATTTAGAAACAGAAAGGAGAAGAGAAAGAAGAGAGACACTTTTCAGAATTAACAGTTTTGTATAGAAAACAGATTGGTTACCCCTTACCTCGTAGATTTTTTTCCCCTCAATCAGAAGAGGCAAACTAGGTTTTCTTCTGAATTATGTGCTGTTTAATAATAATATTTTCTTGTTGTTGTTGTTAAGTGCTGTCGAGTCAGTTCCAACTCACAGAGACCCTGTACAGGGTTTCTGAGGAGTGGCTGGTGAATTTGAACCACCAGCCTTGTGGTTCAAACCCACCTTACAGTCTAGGGCACTATCCAGAACTCCCTACAGCTTCATCTATTTGAATCATTGATACATATTGAGGTTTAAGCTCATTAACATAATAAATGTGACCTCAAAATCTTGGTTTGAAATAGGATCTGAATTAATGAGGGCTTGAAAACGGACATTTGAACTAATAATCAAAAAAAAAAATTTTTTAAAGTTTTTATTGTGAATTAAGGGAAAGCTTACAGGGCAGATCGTCAGTTTTACACTCAACAAATCATACACCTTGTTTCATTACAATCATTATAAGCCCCTCCATGTACTATCAGTTAACAGCATTTTTTCCAGTATTTCTATGCCAGTCCTTTGTATCTAAGAAGTTTATGAGACCGGGGATGACCAGACCAGACTCTGATGCCTGGGATCCCTATAACATACTTGACTTCTGCAAGGGTCTGTTGAATTCGTCTGGGCCAGGCACAATTGATCCCAGCAGTATGGTCACTGTCATCACGGGCATCTGTTTGGACAACCCTAGGAATTTCCCATATATCCTGCAGTTGCCAATGGGGACAGCAACTGAAGCTGGTGTGGAAATAAAGAACATCTGGCGCTTCTATAGAGAGTAGAAGGCAATCAGCTGACATTATCACTTCTCTTCCTCCTTCATCACTTTGGAGTTGAATTCAATTGCTCATCTTCCATGTAAGCACCTAATGTTGAAAGTAGATGTTGAATAAATGCATATCTGTGTCTATCCTGGGACAAAGTTTTAGTGGACCAACTTCCTGTGGCCTTTATGTTTCCTACTTTGTCATCTTGGTTTGATGTTCTCTATCTGAAAAAAATCTCAAGATTAAACACATTCAGTGCCTAGCCATCTTATGGAAAAATGGCTACTTAGCTCTGTTTTATGACATGGAACTTTATTTTAATATTGTTTTATTGTGATGGGACCATGCCTATTACCTAAGGTAGGCCTCTGTCATCTGTGAAAACTCAATTAAAAAAAAAAAAAA
>NW_006408531.1:24733324-24736189 GCF_000296735.1 Chrysochloris asiatica
ATGAAAACTATTCGGTGTGGACCCTTTCTTCCCCCACAAATCTTAAATTAAATTCCCTCTTGAAGCCTTGTAAGCCAGTTACTTCATGTGTTTATCGCCATCTCATTTTAGGTAGGCAGTGTCTACGTTGCCCATCCCTATCTACCCTGTGTACAGAGGGGATAGCATTGATAGTTGATGTGAAGACTCCTTCCCTCTCTGTTGGTATTTAGAGTTACTACCTCCATGAGTATAGGTCAGGTTCATCCAATTGTAGCAATGTACCCTCATTTCCTTTATCCAAAATTGTTTATTTGTTTGTTTGTTTTAAGCTTCCTCTAATTGAGTTCTGATTATCAACCCATCAAGGCTACGTCAAATGGGTACTATCTGCAAGTTTGGACATTCTTATGTGTCTCCCCTCACTTCATGTCAGCTGGATGCTTCACTCTCAGTTCTAGCTCTCTGTGGCTCTGTCCTTATCCATGGGCTCAAGTGTCCCCGGGTCTCACCACACTTTGGACAAACCAGTCCTTCCTCTGCTCTCTCTCATCTCCAGGTCGACAGGAGTCTATGGAACATAGTTGAACTCAGCCCATTTTTTCTTTGCTGCCTTTCCCCCTCTTCCACTCACTAATAGAATAATGTGGTTGTCAGCAAGCTTACATGCCTGCTCATGTGCTCCCTTTGAGTTTCAGTCTTAAAGGGGAGTTTGTCCTGAAGGAAGCTGATTATTTGCCTTGATGGATTCCTGGCGAACAGCTTGCTTATTTTTGTAGTAGCCAGCCATACTGCCATTTTTGTTTTGGGTTTTTCCTGATGCTCTTTCTTTGAAGATGCATCTTCTGTTACTGTAGCTGTTCCAGGGTGGTCTGCTTGTCCTTTCTAGTGGGAAAGTCCTACCTCAGAAGGTTCTTGGTGGGGCTCAGGATTCCACGTAAGGTCCCATACACTGCAAACTCTCCACAAGAAGCCTATTTCATTGGGCAAGTTCTAGAACCCTGTTAGGTATTTGAACTAATAATCAATTATAAGGGCATTTCTAATTTTTTTTTCCCATTAAAACACATTTCTTGGGCTCCGGGGCCGACCTTGTTGCCTCATGCTGGGTAGCTGCTGCGCAAAGATGAACACTGAGGAGATCCCAGCCAGTAAGCCCACACCGGTGCAGGACGTGTAAGGCGACAGGCACTGGATGTCCCTGCACCATAGGTTTGTGGCCGACAGCAAAGATAAAGAACCCAAAGTGGTCTTCATTGGGGACTCCTCGGTCCAGCTAATGCACCAGTGCAAGATTTGGTGGGAGCTCTTTTCTCCTCTGTGAGCACTTAACTTTGGCATTGGCGGTGACAGCACGCAGCATGTGCTATGGCTGGAGAATGGGGAGCTTGAACATATCCGGCCCAAGACTGTGGTGGTCTGAGTGGGCACCAACAACCATGGGCACACGGCAGAGCAGGTTACTGGCAGCATCAAGGCCATTGTGCATCTGGTGAACCAGCGGCAGCCCCAGGCCCGGGTCATGGTGCTGGGTCTGCTTCTAAGGGGCCAGCACCCCAATCTGCTTCGGGAGAAGAACCAATGGATGAACAAGCTCATACGGGTGTCACTGGCTGGCCACCCACAGGCCCACTTCCTGGATGCCGACACTGGCTTCGTGCATTCGGATGGCACCATAAGCCACCATGACACGTATGATTACCTGCCTCTGAACCGCCTGGGCTACACACCTGTGTACCGGACCCTGTATTCCCTGCTCCTGCATCTTCTGGCCCAAGACCAGGGCCAGGGCATCCTTCCTCTGGAGCCCTCTCCCTAAAGCAAGCTGCATTCCCACACATTAAATTCTCCCTCCTCAGAAAACAACAACACTTTTCTTGGATATGTAAAGATCAAATAAATTTGAAAAACACCAAGTTAAACTTATCTAAATTTTATGATTGTCCAGAACATTTAAACATTCTAATATGCAATGTAAGGAGCTGTGGTAGCAATGTGCTTACAAATCAGGCTGCTAACTTCAAACTCAGCAGTTCGAAACTCCCAGCCGTTCCGCAGGAGGAAGATGAGGCTTTCTGCTCCCATAAAGATATACAATCTCAGAAACCCTCTATAGGGTTGTTATGAGTCAGAACCAACTCCATAGCACACCACTACCACCACCGATATGCAATGTAATGCTCAAAGGAAGGGAAATGAAGCATGAAGTGTTTCCCAAATATATCATCATCTTTTAGGACTAGGACTCTTTGGAAAACACAGAATAATATCAAACACCTAAATTTCCATTTTTATCTGTTGCCTTTCCATTCCAAAAGAAAGTATTTTCAATAAAACCATGTGTTACAGAAAAAACAAAACACCCAAACCTATTGACACCTTAGATCCACAAAGCTGACTTAAAAAAACACACGCACACACACACGCACACACAAATAAAAACAATTACAGAGAAAGTCATTCTATTAAAAATATTTAACAAGTTTAAGATGTAAGAAATTTGTTTTTTAAAAAATATATAAATATCATAGAAAGAATATACCCTTAACCTGGACTGGTGACTAAAAGAAAAGAGATTTATAAAACTGCTTCCAAGACTTTTTCACACTTTTTCACAAATTCCTTTTTATCCAGATCAGCGAAGACGTTTTCATATGGGGCTGTTGACTGAAACATGAATATAGCCTATTTTTACAGACCTGATGGTATTTCAATGGTGTCTGTGAAAATGAGATTCTGCCGCTTTATCACAGGCAAGCCAATGACTGAAGGTAGTTTTCCTCCTTATTCCTGAGTGAATATATGCATTTTTAGAAATCATTATAAGAAAAACTGATTTAAGAGGAGCAACACTATTGAATTGAAACTCACTGGCTCAAGAACTAA